>NC_056749.1:845375239-845397739 GCF_019279795.1 Protopterus annectens | reverse complement strand
GAATAGATAGACATATGGAAACACAAACATAAATACAATATAAGTTCATGTTTATATTACTTTACAGATCTGTTGGATAGACTATAAGTTAATGAAAGATGCCTAATTAATGAAACTAGTAGATACACAGATTCAACATTTTGGATTTCAGATTATGCAATGATCCATGTAGCACTTTTGAAAACATCCCACAAACATAATATGTAACCACAGGGATGGGCACACAGTAGGAGGAGAAGGTGGAGCAGCAGTGAGCCAAAAACAAAACTGAAACAAACTGTATAGGAAGAACAAGACAGGGACAATCAAAGGGATGAGAAATGAATTTACTACAGTGTAATGGAATAAAGGTAATAATATACATACAGAGCTAATGGCAGAAGGGATGTGTGAAAAGAAACAGATATGCACAAGTAAAAAGAAATGGATCCAAAGGAGTTGCAATACGGTAGAAGCAAAACCTCTCAAATGAGAGAAAGAAGAGTTAATATTAAAAATTGGAGACAGAGTTCATAACAACACAATCAGAAGCAGACTTTATAAGGAAAGGAATTATCTGCTGGTTCAGTGGAGGAAAAAATCTTAGTTTGTAAATTCAAGAGGATAAAAAAAAACACTATAGAAGACTTCCATCTGAGGCAACGGCCATGCATCATGCTGATATTTTAGTGCCCATTTCCTCCAGCCAGTAAGAGTATTATGCAGAGACATCCAGCTTAAAACCGCTCATATTTTGAAAGTAGAAACTCAGGAATACAGTCTTGAGGATTCCTTAAGATGTCTACTACTCACATTAACACTGCAGTAAAAAGAACCTGTTTAAACAATGTAATATTTTGTGATTCACACTCATTAGCCTAATTTTTACTAATTTGCATGTCTATGAATAGCTGTTAATACTGTGAATGCAGGTCAGTACCTTTCTGTGATATTTAATACTGGTAACAGCACAGGGGCTCGCCTTACCTCAGTCATTCTCCCACATGCAAGCACACAGTAAAACACAAACATGAATACACACTGCATTGCTACTGCTGTTGTCAGAACATCCACAAAGTTCACTTTTCATAAATTAATATTAGGATAACTGCCCTTGTGGGCCACTTTAAGTCTATCCAATTACCCAAATTACCCTGTGTGAGAATCAAACGCTGCACCTCATGTCTGTAAGATAAACACCATAACCATTATACCAACCTCCCAACCCTGATACTCATCTTTGTTTTTTTAGCCATGATGACATTAGAAGCAGCAGATTCTTTGTAAATTGCAGGTGAATTAGCCAAACCAAGAGCAGCTCTGAGGAACTCAGCCTCCAGATTATATCAACCAGATGGGACCCGATCCCGCAATCCTTGGCTTAGGAAGCCAATGCTTCTGATAATTTACAAATTATTACAGTTGGTCAGTAATACCAGACTCTTCAAGAAAAATCTTGATGAGTGGATGGGAAATAGGAAATACACCCCGGAATCACTTCTGTGTCTCTGCTCGACAGTGGCACAGGAAAATAACTTTCTTGGGTGGCGTAAGCCAGGGAAACTTGTTGGCTAGGTTTTCATAGGCCCTTGGGCTGATAGCCTAGTACCTACCTATGAACCTATGACATACATATTGTACACTTCATATCCTTCAGTAAATGCATGCTAGGCCAGAGCTGCTATTCTAGCCACTCCCTCTGTTTATACTCCAAGTTTGAAGGGTATGCTTAACATTTCCCATCCCTCTCCCTCATACCTTATAAAATGCTGCAGGCATTGCATAATGACTGAGCTCTTCAAAATATACATAAAAAAGCAACTGCTCTAATATATCAGTGAGTGTAGCAGGGTAATGTAAGGGTTTCATGTGTTAAAAGTACAGGGTTCAAATCTCTTCCCCATTCTGTGATTTTTAATTCATTTACTTATTTTTAATGTATTTCTTTTCAAATGTTATCCTTGGTGTCTGGTGCCCCACCAACAGACCCATATTCTGTTTAAATCTCACAAAGGCATGTTGTGCATAGTAGTCCTTGGTGAGTACTGATCCCCCAAACCTGTGTGCCGTTATGGCACAGTTAAAGACTTATCTTTGGTGGTTAGTGGTTCCTTCCATCCCATTATTGCAAGGAATGTGGTCCAGTTTTTAACAGCTTAAGTTCTTCTTTCTGGGCCTAACATTTCACTTAACAATAATAATATCCAAAATATTTCACTTCTGACACATATAACTTTCTTTTGGAGGCATTAGCAGTTAATCCTACCTGTTCCAAATAGTCTAATACAGTCTGTAATGTAGCTAAATTAGAGTCCTAAGTATTCTGAATGTATCTTCTCATCTGAATGTACATCTGCTGCATATCTGACATACGGCCTGGTCTTAGAACTCTGTTTACAAATCCTTGAAATGTCACAGGGGCACCACACAGGCTATAAGAAAGGCAGCATAGTGAAATAAACTTTCTGTGGTTAAAAATATGTTTCCCTTTGGTTTTAGCTGTTATTGGGATCCAGCAGAATCATTTTGTTATTTCTAATGCTGTCAAAAATCTGGCTTTTCCCAACCTTTTTATTAGTTCGTCAACCCAAGGCATTAAAATTTTAAAATTACAAAACCTACGTGTTATATCAGACTTTAGGACAAACACTTTGGGGCTAATCAATTCAATACTTGACTTATCTATTGCTCCTCATCTTAAACATCTTCTGTACCTTATCTTGTACATTTTTTCTGTGATTCTTCTATTTTTTACAGCTTTAATCTCTACTTATGAATAAGTTTTAATATGGTGCAGCATTAGGTATGCTCTGCCAGGTAACTCTAAAAAATAGGAAATCTCATTTCTTGTTTCTGCG
This sequence comes from Protopterus annectens, assembly GCF_019279795.1. Taxonomy (NCBI): domain Eukaryota; kingdom Metazoa; phylum Chordata; order Ceratodontiformes; family Protopteridae; genus Protopterus; species Protopterus annectens. Next base: position 845,394,902 of record NC_056749.1, on the reverse strand, counting down.
TTAAATATAATGTGCCATGCCATCTACTTGAACAGCAGGACTACTGGCCAGTTTTCTTTCTTTAATAGACCTGGTAGGTTTTGCTACTGTCCTAACCATAGTTTAATGAGATTTCTTGTATGGTTGTAAGATGATATAGTACACTCTGGTTTTCGCTTTTCCGTCTAACTCTGTAGGATATACCATTTAGATTTTTTACTATTTCAAACTGATACTGCCACTTAATCAAAATCTTTTTTCTGTAGAAAGGACCAAAACTAATATTAGGTCTCCAGATTTGAATACCCTATCCATTGCATTTTTATTATATACTGCTCTTTGCATGGTCTGGGCTTTATCCATGTGTTTCCTTGAAATAGGCAATACTAGCTTTTCATCAAGGTCAGTCTGTTATGAGGTAGAGGCATTGTTTCCTCTCCTACCCATACAGGCAAAGGAGTCATTGTCAAATAATTATTCTGAGAAAGAAGGTTCATGCCGATATTTTTGTGTCATATGCTATCTCCAACTTATTCACTTTTTCTTTTTCTTCTTCTTATAATCCTGATGCATAGAACCACTTTTTTCTGTTAGAGTTCCTGCATTTTGACTCAAAAGAAAATAATTAAGGCTCTATCCAAGATTAAATATTCTGTCAGTGTATGCTACTCTCTTATTTCTTCTTTCCTTCTCCAGGTCAGGTCACTGTAAGTCTGCAAATGTTATCTAGGGACCAAAATTTATCTTCTTTTTTAACTTTGTTTTTTTTATTTATAGATACTTGTTGATTCAAGTCTTCCTTTATTTGATATTTCTATTTTACATCTGCAAAATTGACCCCTGGATTCACAAAGCTCCATGCAAAAATAAGGCTATTCTTGCACAGAGTGGTTTGTGTCTGTTTAGGATAGCAGCACGCCTTGCACATGCATGAAGGCATACTGCTATCTAAACTAAATGGACATGAACCAGGAATGAGTGCAGGGGGCATATGACAGCAGTCCCAGCATTTGAAGCATGCCCCCTTCACTCTGAAAGTTCTGTACGGCACTTTCTGACAAAGATGTGTGTCAAACTATATAATATTAGAGACTGGCTCTAATATTATATATTAAATGAGTGTCCACAGACACGGAAATGTAAATAGCTAACATTTCAGTGTCTGCAGACACTGAAAAAAAATTACCACAAACACCTATAGAAGGCAAGAGCCTTCAAGTGCACACCTCCAAATGTATGCACTCATGCATGGAAGAAGTAGGGCAAGAGGAAAGGAATAAAAAATAAGGAAATGCAATAATATATTTTTTTCATGAAATAAATCTGAAGTTTAAGCACCGCACAGTTTGTTTGTCAATGCGCCACTATGCTTAGCCTGGCTGAAATCCTGAAAATGATAGACAAGTGCTACTGTGATAGAAAACATCAAGCTGCTGTAGCATAGTGGTACTGCCATGATATAGAATGTAGAACATGCTCGGTTCAAATCCCCCCTCTGGTAAATTATTTAATAAGCTTTTAAGGAATGTGAATGATAGATGTCAATCATATGGCTCATGTATAGCACAGTTGGGGTGGGAATATATAAATGTAAAAAAACAATTTATAACTTCAATGAAAAAACTAGATTTAAGCAATGCTTTGCTAGTGTAAGCATTGCTTACCTGCATTTAGCTCTGATTAGCTGGTGTAAGCATTGCTAACCAGATTTGCATGGAGCTAAGCGTAGTGCAGCATATTAAAACCAGCCAATCACAAAAAGGTGTGGAAAAACAGCCCTATTTAAACAACACAGGCACAGCCATAACCATTTGGGATTGCACACAGCAGGACCAAAAATGGCTGGTGTCGGAGAAGATGTGAGCTTCCGAGCGCAACGTTGGGGCATCCAGGAGTCCAGAGTCATGGTTGGGATCCTAGTTAAAAACCATGAAGGCAGGCTGCTGAAGGGCCAGAACCAGGGTTCGCAGTACAAAGCAAAGGCCTGGGACCACCTTGTACATGATCTCACCCATTCCACTGGCATACCCCGGACTAATGAGCAGGTACATTATCACCATAATTACCTGCAGCAGAGTAGGGGTGCACTCTTGGACCAGTGGATCCAAGAAGTCTGAGCACAGGATGTTCCACCTGTCTGTAAGTATGCAGTCTTATGTATCTCTAAGTATGGAAAAAGTTCAACTTGTGACTGTGCAGGTGTGATTAATGTGTCATGTCTCCCCATAAAGCTGGTGTGGAGAGGTACCAGAATGTGCAGGCTCATGCACAGCGACTGGCCTGGTTGTGTCAGCTGTATGGTGAGATACAGAATACCCCCTACCAGTAAGAAATTTAAAATTATGGTAATGGTAGTACTGTATATATAATTGTGCTGTAAAGGCGAGGAGTAACTGCCTGTGTCAGGCTGCCAGTGTTAGAATGGAAAATTCCCAGCTGCTGTTTAAGACCGATATCAGTAGCAAACAAGGTACAATATGCAGGAGAGGAATATTAGAATATGTATGAGTGAGTTTGAGTGAATCCTGGCAAGAAAGTGCCATGTCAGGGCTATTGTAACAGTTTGAAATGAAAAGCATTCCCTGTGCAGATCATGCAGGAATAGTAATTGCAGAGTTCTGAGTCATACACAGAAATGTATGTCAAACTAATAAAGATGATCCCAAATACTGGTGTGTGTCATCTCACTTGTACCTGATAAATAGAAATGTGTATGTCCTGCAGAATGCATTAACTGAGGAGAACTGATTTAGCACTGCTTGTCTCCATACTTTAGAATGGGCATGTCAAATAACTGAAAAAATGCAATAATACATATCCCCATCAGAATGTGTTTTACTTGTCTGTCTGCCAGCATTGTCATGTGTTAACCTTTCAATTAAAGCCATATGTAGCTGTGAATGTACTGAGAAATGTATAAGGCTAACAGGTGCAGACCTAAAACCTACACTGTACTTCCATCCTGCACACTGCACAGCAAGTTTAGAATAGCAATCTTAATAGAACATCTCACATCTGTTGAAACACAAAAAACTTCACTGAAAATAATAAAAAAAATGTATAAGTGTAGAAAGCATAGTATGAGGGCAAATAACTAGTAAAGGAAATACTATAAATATATCTATAATATATATAATAGTAGCAAGATAGACATCCAGACTCAGAGGTCTGGCCCAGACAAGTCATCCATAGACATCCCAGTCTGGCCCAGTCCAGCCCACAAGAGCCCTGCACAATAGATCATGTCCCAGTAGTCAGTACACAGAAAGAGACAACACAGTGAAGAGGTCAGTCAAGTAATAAATGAGACAACACACACTCCAGGTCCTGCCAGTAATAAAGCAATATCAAATATACAGGCCCACAGGTAAACAAATTTGCACATAAACAGGTCTGATGCATAAACAGGTACACAATAACAATGTTGTATATGACATCTACAGATGTGCAGCTGCAAACAATGGCACAATTGCTCTGTTGATGTGGGCGGTGGGAGATGCAACAGAGTAGTGAGTAGTGGTATTGGGGACAAATTAGAGTGTAGAGCAGTGTGTTGATGAATAATTTCCCTTCCCCCACAACAATAACTCCTCCAACCACACATTGATAACACTCAATGGGTGCAACCTGAAACAAACAAACAACAAACCTACTTCCTGCCTCTACTGTTGGGACTGTTGTTCATTGTGGTCTAGCACTGCAATATCCCCTGTTGATGTAATCATCCCTGTGCCTGTTGCATATACCACCCTATCTGACATACCACTAAAGAAACTGAAATGTTGTTGATATATGCATGGGTGGTTATTTATTGGGTTCTGTTGTTATAATTGCACTGTTTGGGGTAATGGGAATATCCATGCATGCTATTTTGACTAATGTTGTAATGTATTGTTGTAATGTATCCAATACTCATTGTAGAGATCATCACATCATAGCACAGCACACATGGAAAAGGCAAATCCCAGTGGATCTGCTTCTCTCACCCTACCTGGCTGAGGCACCGGGTCCCAGCACATCTAGGACCCAACCCAGACCTCCCTCATCTTCTGGTCCTGCACCACCCTCGGGTGGAACTGCTACAGGGGATGGGGCTCACCCCCCCTGCAAGTGGGTGCTTTGAGGACATTGTCACTCGGGACGAGGTCTGTAGCATGGTGCGCAGTGTCCTCCAGATGGAGCTGGATGACCGCCTGTGTCAGGTGGAGGGCAGGCTGTTGCAGCTAGAAGAGCAGGCAGCCCCTCCAGCTCAGCCGCCAGCACAGCCACCTTCGGGTCTGTGGAGGAGTAGTGGTGACTGCCATCAGGTGCGGACATCAGTGCCACTACTACCATCTTGGGGGGCTCATGAGCCTCAGATTCCCAACCACCCTCCCCATCAAGGTATATAACCCCCCATGTGTCATACACCGCCCCTGTCTGTTGTCTTGTCTATCTTGTCTGTCTGCAAATGCAGCCTCTCCTATCAAACCTCCCTCAACACACTTACTAATAATCCTTCCTTAACATCCCACTATCACCTTAAAAAAAGGCATCTGTCCCACAAACAAAAACACATTCCATACATAGCTCTGAATTTCACTCAGTGAGGCTCCAAATTCTAAATTGCCACATTGAAAGCAGCTGTTGCTGCCAAAGAAATGCAGAGCTATGGTCCTTTCCTACACCCATCCTGCACACCCCTACTTGTTTCTCCACTTGTTTGTCCCCCTGCTTGCTCCAATTTCACCACTTTTCTCTCTCCCCTTTTTCTCTTATTTATTTGAAATTAGAGTGGGTTTAAGCGGCTGTAAGCAGGCGTAAGTGAAGCTGAGCTCATGTAACCTTTGCTTTGCTCCACTCAAACCCATGCAAACCAACTTATAATTGCTTTAAAGTGCCTTAATCACTCTGTCTCTAGCAGCCTCTGTTCTGCCCAGCAACAAAACAAGAAGTGTTTGCAAGTCTCAAACCCAGGACGCTGCACACTATAGCCAAAGTGAGAAACAAACAGAAAATAAAAAAATAAAATATATATATATATATATATATATATATATATATATATATATATATATATATATATATAAACCATCAAAAACTACAAACCAACTCTATATAACACAGGGGACACATAAAAGTGTACCTAGAAGAGAGGACAATACTACAACAGGTATGTAAAACATATATCCATGTAATTAAATGTAGTACTTGGTCTATAATAATGGAATAGATGATGTGGAAAGATTTATATGTGCTATCAGGAGTTGTAATGATGTCCTGCTGAACAACTGCTATGGACATAGCATCTGGCCCTGTGGTCAGTGGGCCATACCTGTCAACTGTGCAGATCAGCACTGAATGACAAGATGTAAGTCATCTTAGTGTGTGTTGTGTACCTCAAGACATGTATATTAGTGTGGCAAATAGCTGGTGGTGGAAGTAATGCCATTATGATAGACACATGAGTTTCAGACCCCACCACTTGCAGGACAGTCATGTTAACGTGAAATGCAGCATGCACAAATGCCATAGGTGTGTAATAGGCTTACCTGCAATCTGTCCCTATATATAGCCCCCTAATGTTAGGCTGTGTCCACATATAACACCGGTCTGTTTAGTAGCAAGGCAGAACAGTGCAGCTGTGGAGTAAGGAGAGTTAGAGAGTGTGGACCTGATGTTTGAATGCACCCCTTATATATATATATATATATATATATATATATATATATATATATATATATATATATATGTGTGTGTGTGTGTATATATATATATATATATATATATATATATATATGTGTGTGTGTGTGTGTGTGTGTATATATATATATATATATATATATATATATATATATATATATATATATATTTTTTATTTAAATTTTTTTTATTTATTTTACATTTGTTGACCGGAATAGTCCAACTGGATTAATGTCCATTTTCAGTGGAGGCACGGGGAGAAAATTCCAAGGTAAACAGATAAGTAATAACAAAGAAGGCATATTACCAAGGTAGGCAGATAAGTAATAACAAAGAAGACATATTACAGATGAGATAATTACAACTGACATAAGCAGACATGAAATAGACAATATCACAAGTTTGAGTTACCCCTGGTAACAGTCAGGTGAAAAAAATAACAGTAATTTGATTAATAGATTATATACATTCATGGTGAGTGTTAGCCAGGCTTGTTACAATGGCAAAGCCAGTTTGGTGCCAGATGTTTGAGTTTAGCTTTGAATTGGGATAGGGAGGAGAGCAAAGTAATGTTAGCTGGAAGGAGGTTCCGTGCTTTGCCTGCAGAGTTTGCAGAGAGAGTCACTGACTACATTGTTAATTTTAATCATCTTAATTTGTAGTCTGTTTGAGGATCAGAGCAGTCTTGGATTGTTGTGGGGAGTGATCATATTTTTAAGAGCTGGTGTGTTATCTGGATAATAGAGGATTTTATTAGCCATAATCAAAAGGTTATATTGGATTAGACTGGGAAGTTCTAGCCACCCAAGCTGTTTAAGCTTGATGCAATGATGTGTTCTAAAAGGTAGGCCAGTGGCAAACCTGGCAATGTGGTTATAACAGATTGAGAGTCTATTAAGTACAGTTTTATTTAGATTAAAGAGAAGGGGGGATGCATATAAAAGTGTTGAAAGCAGGTGGGAGCAATTTATGGCAACCATACCCGGAGGGGTTAAGAAGGCTTTTATTCTATACAGTGCCCCTAGTTTTTTATTGATGGTTTTCATCATTTGGTTTACAGATATACAGACATGTATATATATATATATATATATATATATATATATATATATATATATATGTCAAAAAAAAAAATATATATATATATATATATATATACACACACACACACACACACACACACACGTATATATATATATATATATATATATATATATATATATATGTGTGTCTATATATATACAAACACACATGCACACATATATATATGTGTGTGTGTGTGTATATATATATATATATATATATATATATATATATATATATATATACATTTCTCCTACTGTTGACAGTGCTGCACTGTATATGTGACAGAGCATCGCACATATCTATACAGATATGTATATATATATATATATATATATATATATATATATATATATATATATATATATATATATATATATATCTATGTATGTATACAGTAGTAAGCGGGTGCAAAATGGACAGTTACGTCTGGTCTGAAATCCATGTTGGGAAAACATTGCCCTTGTTTGTGAAGGTGGGATTGGTATGTTGGGGAAGGATAGTAGGTCTATTTAGGGAGGTAGGTTGGGTTGGAAGACAGACAAGACAGCATACAGGGGCTGTATATGACATATGTGGTGGGTATACACCTTGGATGGGGAGTGGTGTTTGGAATGTGGAAGCCCATGAGCCCCCATAAGGAAACAATGGGACCAAGGTACCCACCCATAGGCAGTCACAACTGTACATTCATGGTCCTGAAGGTGCCTGGGCTGGGTGCTGAGCAGGAGGAGCATGCTGACCCTGTGATTGTGTACTGAGGGCCTCAAGGTGGTGTAGCACATCCCCCAAGTTTCTGTGGAGCTACCCATGCGCCAGATCCTGGACCTGACTTCAGGTGACAGGATCCTGTCTGTGTGTGCTCCCGGGAGGGGGACGAACACCATCCCCTGTGATGGTTCCAACTGAAGGTAGTGCAGGACAAGTAGATGATAAGGTTCCAGGGTGGGTCCCAGATGTGCTGTGGCCTGGTAACATGGACAGATGAGAGGGAGATGTAGCTTTGCCATGGACTGTCTTCCCAAACATGCTATTGTGTCACAGTTATAGAAAAAATGTGGATAGTAATAGTCCACACATTCCAGGATTATGTCTAACAGCATGCATAGATATCCCCATTAACGCAAAACACCAGATTTGGAGCAGTCATATAGCAAACAGAACACATGCATATATGGAACCATAGTGGCCCTTACAATGGCATGCAGGTGACCTTGTTCACAACAGGCCACCAATGATAGTTTTTCAACATGGAACATGACTAGAAATACAATGCACAAATTGTTGTACAATACGATATATGTCCCAACAGTATGTTTGCTGTAAACATACTCACTGAGTTGTGTGTTCAGATTATTGTTGCAGATATGGTGGGGGTGACAGAGATGTGTATTAACAACTATTATATCCTTTCAATATGAGGTCCTCAAACCTTTTTTCCTCTTTATATCTTTCAGCCACCATGTCACAGGTGCACTTGCCGGTTTACTCCCCCCAGAAAAATGAGGTGATTATACAACACCTGGTGCAACACTACCACACCCTGTTTGGATGTACAGCCCATGATCTGCAGGAGTGGACCACCCTGTGGAACGAGCTCATCCAAAGGGTAAACAATGTTGGCCTGTATAACCGCAGTTATGAGCAGGTCCAACATCGGTGCACTGATCTACTCCGCCATGCCCGTCAGCATGCTGCTGCAGTTAGGAGGGACCAGCTAGGCACAGGGGGGGTCATGCCATCCAGCTCCCCCATCACATGCTGAGGAGCTCCTTGCCAGCCTCGGGGCACCTGCCCACCCACAAACACAAGACCCTGCAGAGAGCGTTGTGGAGGTGGGTACTACCCACACAATGGTTGAGGAGTGTGCAGGTAAGGCCACAGGGCACATCAGTAGACCACTGTTGCTTATCCATCTGCATCTGTAGAGTTTAATCATGCATATGTGAGATAAATTATATATGGTCTGTTGCTGCATTGTAGTAATAAACATATGTGCATAATCTGTAGTATATAGGGTTTGTACTGTTGATGTACTGTAATGCTGCTCCCACCCTGTACTAATGCCACAGGTATGGCTAGTGACATCACATCTCTCACACATCTATGTAGGTCCCTCTGGTATACCACTGGGGCAGCAGCCTGTAGCTGGTGAGTATGGTGTTGCTTGTTCAGGTGTGTCAATAAACTAGCCATGCACACATTTAACACACCTACCCATAATGCATGCTGTACATGTTCACTTATTGTTACTGTTAACTGCACTGCATCACAGTGGTCACCATGATGGCATATCTGAAGGGCATGTAAGAGTCCTGCAATATAACCAACAACTTGTCATTGCAAGATGTGTGCACAGAGATGAACATAATTGTGGGACAAATGGCCTACAGTAGGAACCTGTCTGAATCATCACTCTTATACAGTGCTACAACAGTGTATATACCACTATTACAATGGTAACTGTTACAGATCTACACAACGGCATATCACAATACCACATTCCACAACCCTTACAACCTGTAATGTGGTCCTAACATGAGCAATGAATGTGTACTATGGAATCCTATGTTAGGACAGCAAATATTGGGAATACTTACCATAGCAAACACTGCAAGCATATGTGTGCATACACTGCAAATAACATATTGTGGACACAGCTTTTGAGGTACTGACAGCATTCACTCTTCATGAGTATGGACCTTCCAGCAAGTATAGGTCCTCATTGTTACACCAAGAAATGGTCTGTTGTCCAAGACGTTTGTCCATCAAATGTGCCCACTTACCTGCAGAGACAGCTGTGGCTTGCACACATCTTACAAGCCATGGAATGGATCCCATACCCAACAGGTAGCATGCAGGAGTGGGACATGTAGCCTTACCTCACAATTGCATATACCATGGCAAACAGTGCAGTCATGTATGTGGAGAGAATGTATGGGACAAGATTAATATAGAAAATAAACAGATAGCCATCCAAGACAGATGACGACATATGTTGCAAACAGGTCATACAGGCTGCCTAGCAACAGGCTCCAACACTGAGGGAGTTGCAGGTATGTCTAGCAAGTACTGGCTGTGCAGTACCTGTGTCGACAATCACCTGGACTCTGCATAAGTGTGACCCATGGGTTAGGGTAATCTGATGGGTCAGTTGTTCCACAGGAAACATCAGCTAGGGCTCTCTACAGGTAGTGTATGCATAACATCAAAAGTCCCCCAAATGCATGTGTTGCATTGTGTACTGGTGTACCAAGACCAAGTTGGAAACCTACAGACAGTATCAATTAAGATACATGTGCTGCACAAACAACACCTCACCCCACCTCAGGCCCACCATCCCCATCTGTACCTTGCTTGTGATAGTGTACACACTGAGCTAATCAGAGGAAGTCGGAGGAAGGGCTCTTGAGCTAACTAATCTGTGATGTATAACATTAAGTATCCTGTTTTTTGCTTATTTCTGAGTTATTTATAGCACTTTTATTTTACTCACTGTGTGTGAGGTATTAACTAGAATTTTCTACAATTGTTAAGCATCTGGCTGGGTTTGTTTGTTCTGAATTTTGTTTTCCACCCTCACTCCCTATTGGTATCCTTTTTTTATACTTAATGGCTTTGCAGTTGCCCGCCCCTACCTGTAAAATTGATCTGGGACACTCCTCCCAGTCTAGTGTCATTACCTCATTCTACCAAATCCAGGGAGAACATTTGAGAAGGCCAACTCAGTTAGCTTCTGCTCCTCCTTTCCCCTTTCCACTTTACAAATATATATATATATATATATATATATATATATATATATATATATGTATATATATATTTTTTCTAAGCTTGTTTCCTGCCTTTCTGTAAACGTCTAGTCCAGATACAAATTTGTTGTATCCATGACTGTTTGTAAGCTTCTGAGCCCCCAAGCCTTTCTGTGTTGGAGGGAAGCCTTCTAGCTAAATTTTGTTTCTTAGAACTAGCCACTTTTCTAGTTTCAGCACTCAAATCTGTTTTTGTGAGCTCAGCACTTGTTCAGAACTCAATGTAAGCACTAAATAAGCTACAAATTACTACAGCACTCACCTTTCCTCACTTGTCTAGAGGAAAACAGTTTTTAGTACTTAATAAATAAGCACATATCCAGACATGTCTAAGGGTCAGCTCCCGATGTTTTCTCCTGTCTACCTAATGAATCTGGGCATCTTGGGGCAATGCAGCAATTGCTACATGTACACAGACAACCCTCTCCTCCTACCACCCAACCCTACAAGCTGTGAGAGATGCACTTATATAGCCAAATTGGAAGCAAAGCTCTCTTCACCCAAGACTGGACTAGACAGTCAAGAGGAGAAGGTAAACACTTGCACCACACCACACTCATCACATAGTCCATCAAAACCTACACCACCAAAACACACACAGAAACACAAAACACACACCTACATTCATGGAGGCTCTCAAAAAAAAATCTACCCAAGCAACAGGGACCTCCAAAGCAGAAACGCAAGCAACCTCCATCCCCAACACAACCCAAATGACACATAGCCCACAAACTCAATGTGCCACTCAACCACAGCCCATAAGGCATAACAATGTACCCAGCACTCTAGTCATAGGTGACTCTATAGTCAGGCACACTGATGTTCCACTCACCAGGCTAAACAAGGAGAAAGTTACTGTCAGCTGCCTGTCAGGTGCCAGGATCCACCACATAATGCATGCACTCAGGTCACTCCACAACAAGTACAAATATGACTCTGTCATTGTCCATGTTGGCGTGAATGACCTGAGATGTACCTCCCTGGACTACATAAAAAGAGACATGGAGGAGCTGTCCGATCTTGTAACCCAGGCAGTTATGACCATAGCCCTGAGTAGCATCCTGCCATCACCCAGAATTATAGCACAGTACAAAGACAAAATGATTGACTTCAGCAATTGGCTAAGCTTCTGGTGTCATTCTAAGGGGATCCAGTATCTATCTGCCTGGGATGACATGATCGACAAACCATGATGCTTTGCCAGAGATGGCCTGCACCTGTCACCCTTGGGGTTCTGGATACTGGCTAAAGCTCTTGCCACTCATATAATGCCTTTTTAGGCAAGATTCAAATGACAAATTCACCACCGTAACAGGTACAAGCAAGCAAAATCTGAGGGTAATGCTACTTAATGCTAGAAGTCTAAACCTCAAAATGCACTCACTCGAGGCACTCCTTAAAATGGTGAACATTGACATCTGTGCAGTGACAGAGACCTGGTTCAAGGCTCCAGAGAGCACCCCTGCACTACCAGGCTATAATTCCTACCACACCTTTCGGCCACCTAACCTGGACTGAAGCACTAAAGGTGGAGGCATGTCCATATTCATTAAGGATATCCACACCTCCAGGCTAGTTGCTCAGCATAATGCATCAGAGATTATCCAAGTGCAACTAACTCTGGGCAAGACCACAATCCAAACTGTAGCTTGCTACAGATTCCCCACCATGCCCCAAGATTCCCACTCCTCATTTCTTGATGCACTGGAAAATATTAGGGTACAACCTAACACCCTAATAATGAGCTATTTCAACTACCCCATCATTAACTGGGAAAACTACTCATGTACCAACTCTTGTGCTCAACATTTTCTGGAATTCATAAATTCCAATGCCTTGGATCAACTTATCCACACCCCCACAAGGGGCAGCAATGTCCTAGACCTGGTCATTACCAACATAGGCAACTGGTGTTCCACACCAGAAGTAAATTCCTCGTTGGTCAGGTCCGACCACAAGCAAATTACCCTAGACATCCACATCCCACCCTCACCCCCCATTAGGGAAACCACCATAAAAAAATTCTCCAAAGCCAACTTCACGCTTAAGACAGAAATGGCAAACTTCATGACACCCATGCTAACAAACAATAGAGGTACGACTGCTGAATCCTATACAATTGCACTTTATGAGCACTTACATGAGTGCATGGATCGTGCAATCCCTAACAGAACCAAGATGCTGTCCTCCAAAAAAAGGAAGCCAATCTGTTGGTCCCCAGCTATAAACAAACTCTACAACAGAAGAAAGAAACTGTTGCAAAAAAAGAGTAAAATGCCATGATTGGAGGAACTCCATGGTTAGCTTCAGTAAGAAGCTGAGATCTCGCATAAAATCCTCCAAAGCTAGTTTTGAAAACAAAATCACCACTGATTCTAAAGACAACCACAAAGCATTCTATAGCTATGTCAAGAATCTCAACGGCAACACTCAGATCTGCTCTGAGTTACATCACACTGGCACTAAATATACAGAACCAACTGATATTGCCAACATCCTGGCAGATAGGTTCAGTGCTAACTTTACCCCTCTCTCATCCCCTAAAGGGCCCATCTCTATACCGGAAGAATGCAAAGTTCCTGTAATCATGGCTGCACAGGTAAAAAACACACTCTCCAAAGCCAAGAACATAGCATCCATGGGACCTGACAACATCCCAGGCTGCATTCTACATGAACTACAGAATGAACTGGCACCCCAGCTAAGTACCATGTTCAGTCATAGCTTCACCTCAGACTTTGTGCCCACTGAATGGCACACAACAATGGTTATCCCACTCCACAAAGGGGGAGCCACCACAGACCCCAGGAACTACTGCCCCATTAGCCTGATGAGCCTGGTCTGCAAGGCTATGGAATATATCATCATGGAACTTATAAACAATGACATTGGTAATCTCCAAACTCTGGACCCTATCCAGTTCAGGTTTGCAAAAGGCAGATCATGTCTCCTAAACATGATAGACTTCTTTGAAGCAGTCACCAAAGCCGTAGATGAAGGTAAGGTGGTTCACACAGCCTATTTAGATCTCGCCAAGGCTTTTGACACCATCCCCCACTCTGGAATTATAGATAAACTCACTAAACTAGGTATAAATCTCTGTCACAAGATGGATTGCCAACTGGCTCACTGACAGAACCCACACTGTAAAAGTAGCAGACTCTAAATCCAACTTCAGACCAGTCACAAGGGGAGTACCACCAGGTTCAGTCCTAGGTCCTCTCCTGTTTGGTATCTACTTCTCTGAAGTACAGGCTAACACAGAAGGTCTTTGGCTAACAAAGTTTGCAGATTACTGAAAACTAGGAGACATACTCAAAGCACCTAATGATGTGGACATCCTACAAAAGGGCCTCACTTAGACAGATGCCTGGTGTCAAAGCCATGGCCTCAAGCTCATTGCCAAAAAGTGCACTGTCATCCCTTTTGGTAAAAACTTTGTTCCCATGAACTACCACATAGGTGGTAGTCTACTTAACACTGAAAGTGTGATAAGAGACCTTGGGACACAGGTGGTCAGTAGTCTGTCCTTTGATAATCACATCGCCACAGTAGTCAGGAAATCCTTCTATGTGGCAAACCTCATCACAAAATGTTTCTCATCCAGTAAAAAAGAGGTCATTGCTCCCCTCTACTCATCACTCATTAGACACATTATACAGTACAAAGCCCCTTTTGGTATGTACCTCACAAGACATCTACAACAACTAGAAAGGCCACAGAAATACCTCACAAAGAGGATTACCAGACTCAAACAGATGCCCTATGCAGACCGTCTCAAAAAACTCCAGCTTTACTTTGTCACATATCACCTACTCAGAGGCGATCTCTGCCTAACATACAAAGCTTTGTCAAACCCAGAGCTGCTAGACATGCTCCATGTAAAGAATTCCCAGTCCTTCCATGCTAAATGCTCTAGGGACCTAAACCTTGTCACCACAATAAGCAGAACATGCTGGAGGGATAGATTCCTGTCCAAGAGACTTCCCATACTCTGGAACAAACTACCTGTCTATATCAAACAAAGCTCCTCATTAGCACTCTTCAAGAAAAATCTTGATGACTGGATGGGCGATAGGAAATTCACCCCGGGGATCACTTCTGTAGCTCTGCTTGACCGAGGCACAGAAAAATAATTTTCTTGGGTGGCAAAGCGAGGGTACTGTTTGGCTAGGCCTATATAGGCCCTAGGGCAATAGCCTAGTACCTACCTATGAACCTATGTGTGCCATTCACTTGCAGGGACTAGGCCAGTACACATGGTGTTCAGAATTTGGGACACTGCAAAATGACACACGTGTAGCCCATAGTTGTCAAGCATCTACAAAAAGACTGAGGGTGGGGAGGCACTGTCATCCTGAAACACAACAGTGAACTGAAGCAGACATCCTAAGCTTGCTAAGAATGGCTGTATCTGCACACAGTCAAGGTCGTGAATTGTGGCAGATATAACCCTGACTCCACAACAATAGTGACGGCACTGTGTGACCTTCAAGGCCTGTGCACATGAGTTGACCTTGCAATCATGCAGAGTTGGGGGACATTTGTAGGGCAGAGTGACCAAATACTGGCAAATGCAGATGGCCCATGTTAGTATACCCCTTCCAGGAATATTGACTGCTATAGTACACTTAACAGTTGGTGCAACAAATCATCATGATAAGAGTGTTCACATGTATGCACCCACAAACTGTATGCATCTCAATCAGCATCCATACAACTAACACATTTGTTTGATACTGCATTTGATTGCACAGGTCATATGTCACTTATCAGGTTTGTGTAATGTTAACATATGCAGTAATGTGGCCCCATGGCATATCAGGGAGAGGGTTCCATGTCAATTAGGGTGTACACTCCTCATAGCCACTGTAAGGTTTGAAGGTTGTAAGTTGAATTGTATTTTATTGGCCATACATGCACCGCTGATGATGAGATATGTTAATCAGACATCAGGCATTCACTAATGACATCTGTCCACATATCATCCCAGGTATATGTTGGACAAACACATAGGGGCTGTGAGTGGCAGAGCAAACATAACTGACACATATGTACACATTCAGCAATAGCGTGTACACCTGTGAAGTATGGTGCACTGTACATGCCAGAGTGCTGAACAGGTGCACAGCAATACTGTGTACACGGGTGCAGTGTGTTCCAGGAGAAGGAGCATCACCCACTAACACAACCCATGCATCACAGAGATGTATAATGTTGGTAACAGTGATTGACTATAGCTGCACTGCATGCTGTTGAGTGCCATATGTCATGCATGTTGACAGATGGTTAAAGAGAGGTCAGTGTTTAATATCTTTATGCAACCTCACCTGTAAGTGTGTGTGTGTGTGTGTGTGTGTGTGTGTGTGTGTGTGTGTGTGTGTGTGTGTATACTGTTAAGCAATGATGTACAGGTCTTAAAGTGCGTTTCGTGTTTCCCATCACAGGTGGCGAGGTGGGTCAGGTCTCTCCTGCAGTCAAACTGATGTTGGTGTCCATACAGACACTGATAATGATGATAGGTGTGTTGAGGCACAGGCAGGGTTGTGAGGGGTTGAAGCTGCACCATCGTTTGACATCCCACTGTTATCCACCCCATCCCCGCACACAATCACATTGCCTATATATGCCCCATCACCATTGATGAGGGACAGTTGGCGGCTGGTGGCATGGGACAGGACAGTGTCATGTCTATGGCATGTGCGTCTGGACACAGCAGCCATATCTGGATGTCCGGCGGGGTACCACACAGGCAGATGTACAGGGGTGCTCATAGGAGGGCTGCTGGTCATCATGCTCTTGGTGAAGTGCCACATCTGGTGCCACCAGACACATGTTTCAAGCTGTCATGGAGGCTCAGGCATGTATGGAATGGTATACCAGACAGAGTCTGAGGCTGCAGAGGGCTACTCATTCTGCTGTTATTGACACCATCCCTGATCTTGCAGGTGCCCACCATTATTTTGCAGAGGTCATTAATAGATAATTGGGTAAGATGGTGAGAATCTTCGACATGGAATGTCTGTGTTTGAGCATATGGTGGGAGTTGTGCGATGGCCACTTGGATGTAGGCGAGCAAAACCAACAGCTGGAGGTCGATGTGGATGTGCAAGATGTCAGAGCCACTCCAGTAGTGGCAATACCAGCCCTAGCATTGCAGGGAGGGCACTTTCCACACCATAACACAGCAGGCCATGTGCACATGGCCCTGGCCAGTCCCAAGATGGACCTGGATCCAGTGGACATATGTCATCATCAGGGAAGAGTACCATATCATGGCTTGTACCTGGTGATGACCATGGAACCCCTGGCAGACACAGTTCTCATGTCCATGGCCAGAGATGGTGAACTGCACACCATTCCAGGTATGGTCTGCAGCTGTCCAACAAACCCTCTATATCGCAGCCACATGACAGAACTGTGTGCATGCATACACATACACATCATCAACACAGCTAGGGCAATGCCATACTTACACACACCACATCACAACAGCCCAATTAATAATGAAACCCCTCACACACACATGATAAACATATGGCTCAGCCTAGGTCTCTGGCACACCAACAACACACTGTGTGCATATGATGATACCTGTGCCACATCCCTGTCATCCATAACACTGATGCAGGGACAGGCTAATATGGTTCTGATGCAAAGGGTGACTGTACTATGGTGTACCAATGCAATGCTGTGTAACATGTTTTCAGCACTAAAGTTTAATGCTTACATGTCAGGAAGTGTAGCTGTCCATCCATGATGCATTATAGCTGTTATTAACACTGACTGATTGTGGTCTCCATAATGTATTCCATTTGTGTTGTAGGTGTCAGCAGGATGTTGGTCTGCTGTTGTTTCCTACAAGGGATATGGCACTGCGGTGACACCTTTACTGTGCCATATCCTGGGTGCAGCTGAACACATGCCACAGGTCTGTATAACAGTTACTGCATGTGCCACATGCCTAATAGGTCTGGGGGTGTATACAGGTGAGTGCATGGTGGCTGATACCAGCAGCCCTTCTACAGTGGACAATGGTAAGTGTACTGGGTGGTACACACCACATGTTTGTGTACAACACACAGAGGCTTTGGTGTTGATGCAATACACAGAGAATACTGCACACATGGATGTATGTACCTGTGCAAGGAACCCATTGTAGCCTATGTAATTCCACCAAGCCAGAATAGGCACAACAACACATTGGGGAATAAGCAGTCTGCTAGTTTAATGTCATTGACGATGGTACTGGCATGTCCCCTTCCCCAATGTAGTACAATCCTCAACTCGATAAACATAGGTGTGCTGACGTGGGTGGAGGGTATGAGGTGGTGCAGAACCGCAGATAGTGTGACTGACAACTACTTAACCTGTTAACATGAACTGTACAGTACTACAGCCAACTAAGCGGGGGATACACTCAACAATAACTGCAGTGATGGTGGCTGTGTCCACAAGATCCACACCCAGCTATATATACAAAAACCAGTATTGCTGTACAGCTATACAGTGGGGAAGAGGGCATTTACACATCTAATACTAGTTGTGTTGGAATGAATTTTCACAGGATGATACCTGTAAAATGTTAGCATTTTCAAGGCAGTTCTCACATAGATGACCTCCTGGGACATGTATATTCTGCAAACTGAAGTAGATCCCTTCACATACACACACATTCTAATTTGGCAACACCAGAACTAGAACCCCTACCTAGGTATGTAGTGCTACTGATGTGTGTGGCCTTAATTGCACACACCACACAGCTTTTAGGATGAGGTGTGTTCCAGGTTACATGTTAAATGAAGAACATCACCAGGCCCTGAACAGTATGGTAATTGGGGATGTGCTGGTTGTTTATGAACAATACATAGTGTGACATACTTTCATATACACATTGACAAACACATAACAGTCATACAGACATCTGAGAGACCTGGGCTTATCAGTGCTAACTACCTTGTCAGTGTGTCCATTCTGTTACAGATATGTTGCACACAGCACATGCATCACTGGGCTGGATAGTATCAGTTACCTGTATGGTTGATGGTGACAGTGGTCCCCATACACTGGAACATGGGACATGTACTGGGGGTACCATGGTGTAAAGACAGTATACCCAGCACCCACACCCCACAGTGGATATTGTACTCACTGAAACCCATGATAATACTCTGACATACCCACCATCACATATTGACCAGGACTGCAATACAACCCCTTGTCTATCTCAAGAGTGCTACTACAGGGATATTCATATAATGCACATGCCAGAGGGATTGTAGGGTAATGCATTGTCATGGCTCTCCTACAATCAGCAACATCACTATCCCTAATACTGTGTGGCAAGGTGTATTGTATTAGGAGAATGTGGCCTCAGAATGCTGTATCCTACAAATATACACAGTTGCACACATACACACACTTGCCAGAACTCAGAAGGTATTCCATGCCTATCAACCCATTTGTAAAACAGTGTTGTGCTGGTACTGCAAGCTTCAGGTAGCCCATAGGGTGAAGAGTGTAACAAGGTACGTGTAATGTCCATTACAGCAGCAGCCATATCTAACTATGGCAATGGGGGGTGCGGTGGGTGTGAAGGGTCTCAGGATATTATCAACTACAGGTCTACAAACACACAGACACTGTTATTCTCAGTAATGCACATGTACACATTTGTCATTACTGGGGTCCATAGGTGCAGGTGTTCATAGGTGTGTACCAGAATATTGTCCATGGAAAGATGGGAAGAGTAGGGAATGTGTGTACAGTGGTATCATGCCACTTGTCATTTGCAAGCAGGCCATCTATCAACAGCTACCACGGCGGTGATCCACATGGTGAGAGTACCATGCAACATCCAATCATCTAGTTGACTCTTGCAGAGGGCCAGTGAAGTGACCCAGTTCACATGTATGCAACATGTATTACATAACATGGTCAGTGTCTCTCTTGGAGACCTGTACCCAAGCATGTTCTGGTGACTGTGGTAGTGTAGTTGAGGTATCCATGGCATGTGGTGCATACAGGGTGTGGATTCCTAGCTATGGCATTCATAACACAGCTGGGCAGACATGTCAGTGTCACTCAGGCATAGATTACCTGTAAGC
>NC_056749.1:845350239-845370239 GCF_019279795.1 Protopterus annectens | reverse complement strand
AAACTTTCTGCTAGCAAAAGTAAAAACAAAAACATGGTTGTGAAAGTAGTTTAAACTTTGAATCTTACCTTTGTGGAGTTCAGTTACATTTGTATATTTAAGTACTTCAGATGGTGGTTGTATAGTGTAGTTTTGTGATTTTTATGGAAGTGTAACAAGTGGGAAATATGCTTAACACAGACTTAACTAATTATTCACATATTTTAAACTACTTTCGCAACCATGTTTTTGTTTTTATTTTTGCTTACAGAAGGTTTCATTAGGTATGAATTTATCAGAAGTGAGGGTAGGAGGCATATAAAACATAAAACATAAAATCTACATCTTATATAAGTTGCTGAAGAGATTAGATGTATGTTTAAACAAGTTTTTTAAAAAACCTTTTAAGTATTAAAAAACACCTTGACATATTGGGGGAACATGTAATATATGTGTTTCATACTTTCAGGGAACGGTGGTTGGGGTAATTATCAGTAGTATTTAGTCTCTTCAATATTTTTAATATAATTAAATGAATGCATTTCTGATGTTAAAGGTTTGGCATTAGTTTGTGGAAGGTTTTTATAGTAAATTGTTTGCCATTCATTGATTAATTAATGAATTTTCAATTTCTAATTGGTAATTAAGCTCCGTTAAATAGAGCAAATTGAGTTTGAGTTTTTTGTCTGAGGAAGTCTCACTATTAGTGAGATGAAAAGTGCTTTACGTGCATGTGAATAAAGAAGTGGATTTATTATTACTTGTATCCGTGCTCTTTGTAG
This sequence comes from Protopterus annectens, assembly GCF_019279795.1. Taxonomy (NCBI): domain Eukaryota; kingdom Metazoa; phylum Chordata; order Ceratodontiformes; family Protopteridae; genus Protopterus; species Protopterus annectens. The sequence goes on along the minus strand of NC_056749.1, from coordinate 845,369,478 downwards.
CTGCTGGGACCCTCTTTTTCGCTGCTTTTTTTCATGTTTGTGTCACACACTTAGCAGTACTGGGTTTTAACCCCCTGCCTGAGTATGTATTGCTATTACATTGTTATGCAGTTATTGCACGTGCCATGGAGCTTACATGCTGGAGGGCTGTTCAAAGGTATCTAAAGGTGATTGACATCAGCAACAGTGATAAAGGAGGGATAAGGTAAGTGTAGTATATGTGGCTGTCACAAAAGCAGGTGTCAAGGAAGACACAACCACACTCTTTCAGGGACTCACACACATTATCACAGTTGGTAGGGTCAGGATTAGAATTCCTAACTAACTAGTTTGCTACACTACAGTATTACGCAGGTATCACTTGCACCACAGAGCTTATCATGCTGATATATGGCCAAAGGGTATTTCAAGGTGACTGACATCAGAAGGCATGCTACAGTAGGGCAATGAGAGATGTAGTGAGAGTGAATGGCTTCAAAATCATTAATCTCCACACACACACACATTTGCCAGTACTGAAATGCATGGGTTCATTGCTTCACAAGTGTGTAGTAGTTGACTGTGCCAAGGCTGTATAAGGCTAGGCTAAGGGTATACCTTGGCATCAGGTCACATGACAGTGGTCTCCAGTGTGGCTCAGGTATGTAGTCCCTGGATTAGCCCACACAGGTGGGTATTGTATTCACCATCCACTCATCTGGGTTACTATTGTGGGTGTCCAGTGCTGTGCAATGCTTGCCATGTATGTTTTCTATATTCTATAACATGGACAGTGTCTGGGTTGTGCACATGTCCTACATGCATGTTCTGTGACATGTGGAAGTGTACCTGGGGTCTCTGGAGCATGTTGTGTAGACAGATTGTTATCATCTGATGTGGCATTTCTGACCTCATGGGGTGAGAACTGGCTATGGAACTGAGGTTGTGTTTGCACCTACTTTGACAGCATGATACAGGTATTCACTTGTGCTAGTGGCATATGTCCATACAGGGCATGTGTATAAGGCATGGTATTCCCTTTGTGGGTTACATTTGCAGACTCTACAGTTGTTGCAGGAGTTCAATGGGGAACATAGCAAAGGACCACTGTAAGCAATTATTTGCGTATTGTAGAGAAGGAACAGGGTGCCTTGTCCTCTGTAGTCCACTGCAATCACATTGTGTTTACTATCTGTGGGCAATATACAGGGAACTACCAATATAGTGGTTGTTGCTTAGCCAAGTGTGTCTGTGTATGAGACATGGGTGAAGAGTGTTCTCTGGGTAATACAAGGGTTGCCTATATGACCGATCCATAATGTGACATGTAGGGGTATGGATTGTCTACACCAGCCTCTCTGCTGTTTGACATCTGTAGTCCTTGTAAGGTGGACATTGAGACATATAGTAAGTCCTCAATATAAGAATTTTGCAAAACCCACCCCACAGTGAGCCCTGTCATTACACAATCACAGCTATCTACACACAGGATACTGATGACAAATGCACACACACACACACACACACACACACACACACACACACACACACACACACGCACATGCCAGCACTGAGATTCAAACTCCTACTTACCTATGTATTTTTACTACAGTGCACTGCATTTATCACAGGCCGCACGCGCCACAGACTTTATAGGGCTACCCATTCTCCAACGGTGTATTTCAAGTTGAATGACATCAGCAGGCTTGCCAAAGTAGGGCAATGGAAAGCATAGTGACTGTGAATGACCTCAAAAGCATTGATCCCTACACACACAAACAAACACACACACACAGAATTTCACAGTTGCCATGTCTGGGATTAGAATTCCTACCTAACTAGTACATCACACTATAGCATCATGCAAATATAGCACACGTCACAGAGCTTATAGGCTAGTCCTTCTCCAAAGGTGTATTTCAAGGTGAATGACATCAGCAGGCTTTCCATAGTAGGGCATTGGAAAGTGTAGTGACTGTGAATGCCTCAAAAGGATTGATCTCTACACAAACAAAGAACACACACAGAGTTTCACAGTTGCCATATCTGGGATAAGAATTCCTACCTAACTAGTACATCACACTATAGCATTATGCAGTTATAGCACAAGCCACAGAGCTTATAGGGCTAGCCATTCTCCAAAGGTGTATTTCAAGGTGAATGACATCAGCAGCTTGCTAAAGTAGGGCAGTGGGGAGTGCAGTGTTTGTAAATGGGCCATAAACCATTCATCTGGAAGCACACACACAACACTCAGTCACACATAACTTTACATTTGACAGGACTGTGTATACAACTGCTAGATGAATAATGACTTATACTGTCATGTTACACAGTTATCACAAGCAGCACAGACACTATAGTGCTGAGGACTACCAGAAGCAAATGTCTATAGTGATAGACATTTGCACATCATGTGATATTGGCCAATTGGATGTGTGCTGGGTGGGACAGGCCTCATGATGGGAAGCTCTTTGTCACTGTCTGTCACTGTCTTCCCCACATCTATGTATGTGTATGTTTGTAATGTGTTGTCCTTTGATATATGTGTGTATTCCTATCTGATGTGTGTACAAAGCATGACTGGTGTGCAATGTGGAGTGTGCGCACAGACATCTGCGACTGAGAGATATGTATAGTCTACTGTTGTTGCCAGACATGGGCTTCATTTCTGTATGTGTGGGAGCATGCCCAGTATGACCTTCTGTATTGAATGTGTGAATTCATTCCAGATAGGTTGTACTCCAGTGCAGGCATTTGTGTTCTACACCTACAGCTAGAAACCTGTTTCTGCAGGATATCTGTAGCTAGGTTGACAATATGGAGTCACAATGGGTGACAGATAGTGGGATACTGTAAATAATTGTGTTTGTGCTGCTTCTACTACATGGTTTTGGTGTGAGCAGAGATATTCAGACATATGTACTGTTTTACACTGTGATGTTTTATGTCATCCACTACTGACACGTATATGTATTTGTTCGCAGTAATTTCCTGGGGAATACAAGATGAATGACACTGGGTCCAGTATTGTAGTCTGCAGCCTACATATTCTTGCACAATCATGCCATTCTGGAGGGGAAGCTGCAGACACTTGCTGATGGGTCTGTGTAAATGGTCCAGCACCTTGCTACTATGGTGGCTGAGGATCCCATGCTTGTACATCTATCGTGACAGAATGGCCATATCCTGCTGTGGCCATACCTCACAGCTGTACAGATTCACACAGGTTACCATATTTCTGGTCACTAGCCCTTCACATTGTGGTTCACAAGCAGGTTTGTAGTCATCCATTCCTGTGTTTGTAGGCAGGGATAGTATGTGCACACATCAGAGTTTCAGACTTCACACACTCCATGGCGTCCATGCTTCTACCCCCCCCCATTATTCTATCCTCTTCCTAACATTATACAAATGATATCTGATAATTATCCCTATGGTTATTAATTCATCCCAGCAGTATTTAGGGGTTGGTCCACAGTTCATGCAGTAAGACATAGTGGACATGCCACTGGGATTTGTCAACATGGCCTTGCATTTGTGTTCTGTGGACTGTGTTATGTCGTTATTTGGGAGTCCATGAGATAACATACATTGGCAGTATGGGCAAAACACAGGCCTTTGACAGAGAACTGTATGGCATTTGGTGATGATGCAGACCATCTCTAACAGGCCAGTGCATTCTGTCACTTCTACAGTCCCAGGCTGCAAGCCACTGTATTCTCTGGGGTGACAGGGTAGCTGTGCAAGGCATTAATGGCAATAGTTTCTGTCCTTATTAATCCATTGGTGTGGATGCTGACAGGGTGCTGCTTAAAGCTAGGGACACACCCGCATGGGACACCTCTTTAGCATGCTGCATTCTGTGGCTATTTCCATACAGATGTGGGGGTCATATTGTACTCAATCCTAACAGTAGGGATATGACCTGTGAGGTACCTGTGGCGGATGGTAGGGTGAGCTGAGTGCATGTGTGCTATGGAAGCTACTTGCAGCTGAATCACAGATATACTTGGGGCATTCCGCTTATGCTGGCTTGTGTGGGGACATCAGTGGTTTCTCAGTACTTCATACCAGTGCCTTTTGTAGTCTGCCAATGTTTGGCCAGACTACATCAGTATTCCATACTATACAGTCAACTAATTTGCTGCTAACCTGTATGTACAAATCCAAAGATGTGTCCATTTGACATTAACATTTTATACACTCTCTGTCTAGGGTACTTCCACCTGTGTACTGTTTGTATGTCTAGGCCCAAATTCATGCTATGTCCATCTTTCAGATGGTGACAGATATTACATCCGAACAATTAGTATGGATTACTGATGGATTGTGTCTTGCTGGGATGCATTGTGTTTGGCACTGCAGTTGTGAGAACTTGGCCATGTCATCAACAGTACTGGCCATTGGCCACTGGGACACAGCCCTCCATGCCTATATGCTGACCACTTTCACACAATATACAACACACACACAACAACCTAACACACAGAGTCCTGCATATTGTACACATGCAACAATCTATCCTGCTAATTTGTCCATCTCAGGTAATCTGTGCTCCACTGTTATTATACCCACACGTACATGTTACTACATTTCTACATAGGATTGTGGGGGTGGAGCACACCTGACAGCTGTAAACATTTGCTATGACTGTACTGGCATTTCAAGTACTCTGTTTGCTTCCATTTCATTCTGTATTCTTACCTATCATGCCGACTAGAGGAATATCAGTGTAGTACAGTTCTTAGGTTTTATTGACCTACATTTCAGTTTCAGACTTTTTACCCTTCAGATCTAACATACCACTGCCTGACCTGTTGTAGTCTTTCTGCATAGGTCTGGAAGGGGGCTGTTCTCCATTGCCATCAATTGGAGGCCTTAGCACAGCCTTTATTTGTGCTCATCTACACCTGTCCTGCTGGCTGAGACTGTTGTTGGGTATGTGAGCCTCACTGACATGCATGTGTGTGTGTCCTGTGGATACACATTTGGCCCACCACATGTCCTGCAGTGGGTTTTGTCACCTTGTCTAGTACTGCCTACTATGTTGACACCAGTATTTGTTATGGATTTCATGCTGCCAATATAGGTGTCTTCCGCCATCCCATTCAGCCACCCGATTCCCTTGCATGCTAACATCCATACCATAGATACAAGTAGCAGAACATACTACTTCATTCAGCAACTGATAGTGAGAGTGACTTACCTTGTGGCTGTGCCAGTATTGAGGATGGTGCTGGAGGGCTGACTTTGTCAGATACACATAATACACTCCCTCTACATGGTTAAGCACAGATAGTGTAATGTTTGGTGTCCCTTTTACTGTATGTGCAAGTCAGAGAGAGGTGTCATTCCCTACCATGTCAGTGTATGTGCTATGTGTTGCCTCTTTGCCAAGGCCTGGGCATACTCGGCATGCCTCCTTCTGCCTACAGTGGCAGGCTAAGGTTGTTCCTCCTCCAAGTCACTCTGTGCCTGTGCTGGCCTTGGCAATGGTGGGGGGCTGTGTAGCCCTGCCCCATGCTGTTCCTGCTGCAGCTGTTTCCACAGGATCATATTGTGTAGCATGGCACATACAATGACAATTTGGGTGCATATAGCTGGTGAGTACTGCAAGGCTCCATCGGATATGTCCAGGCATTGGAAACATGACTTCAGTATCCCAAATACATGCTCTATTATGAGTCTGGTCTGTGCGTGTGCCTCATTATGGAGTTCTTGTTTGGGTGTGTGTGCATTTCTGATGGGTGTCATCAGCCAAGGGTCCAGTGCATAACCAGCATCCCCCACTTGGTGGCCATATGGGATGTCCCCATTGGCAAATCTCTGGTACAGTGGCATCATATGCCAGATGTGGGAGTAGTGAGAGCTTCCAGGGATGCCAGCCCACACATTAATTATAATGCCCTCAGCATCGCCCATGACCTGGCAATTGATGGAGGGAAAGCCCTTGTAGTTTATGTAGACTCTGCCTCGCTCACCAGGTGGTGCTTTGATGTGTATGTGCATGCAGTCGATAGCATCCACTACCTCAGGGTATTCTGCTATTTGGTGGAAGAAACGCATATTGTTGGTCAAAACCTCATGGGTGTTGTGAAAATATATGTGCTCACCAGCATGTGCTGACATGGCATCCAGGAACTGGTGGAGTACCCTGGATGCTGATGCCTGTGAGCTCCCCATGATATCCCCAGTTGGCCTTTGGAAGGTACCTGTGGCTAGTATTCTTAAGCCTACACATACCTTGGTATCCACTGGGATGGGTTTCCCTCTGTTGGTTCTGAGTGTGAGGTGTAGCCATCACAGCTCAACAATTTGCTGTATGAGATCCCTGTCCACCCTATAGTGCTCACTATCTCCTGCTCATGTAGCCCTTGGTAGGTTACCCTGGGTATGTACACTCTTCTCCTTCTCCTCACTGTGAGTTGGTTGACAGCATTCTCATCCTCACCACCCTCAGCCTCTTCCACATGTTGATGTATGATACTGCTGGAGCCCCTATCATTTTGTTGCTTTTGTTTGGTAAAATTTCCCCGCTTGTGTACAGCAGTGGTGTAGAGTTTGTGGGAAAAACCAGAGGGAAAGGTGTTTGCATAGTTTATAGTATTGTGCTGGGCTGGGCTGCTGCCTGTATAATTGGCTGGTTCTGATACATTTCACCTGACAGCTATGCTAGTATTTTCCCTTCCCATTGCCTTCCTGTTTAAGCCCCGAGGCACACCGCACAAACCCACTGGACAGATGTGAACAGAGCTGCTATTTCCTGTTTTTTTTTTTTTCCAAAACCTGGTGCATGCCACACACACTCATTTAGGCAATGTAAACATCGTTTAGCAGAAACTCGCCCTCCCTGGACATGATCACACTATGCATTTCTTAGTGGTAGACAATATAGCCTTATACACACACCCTGCCTTAGCTGTGCTTAGCTAAGCACAAACACCGGCCACAGGGCTCCAATAAGCTTACAGCATGCATGATGCACCTCCTTATGGAGTCATCTAGCTCTTAGGCTTACACTGTGGTCTTAATGCACATGCACAGTTGAGTGCAAGCTAGCACTGAGGGGAAATCTGTGATTCAGAATCATTGCCCTCATTTGCATAGTATTGACTGCTAATGCATGGTTACAAATCCGACACTCAGCCTTCCCCCCTAGCAACCACTATTCCTTGGTCTTGTTGTGTTATACATGCCATTGATTATTATGGCAGAATTATGATTTTGGTTTAAAAGCTTATTTCCTACCTTTTTTTTTTATTTTCGGGCCAATCCCATTTGTGCACCACTGCCCCGCGCTTAAACGGACGAAATCGGCCAACAAAAAAAAATTAATTTTTATAAGTTATTAACTAATTTTCATGCCTATCACCATATATTGGGCCTTTGGCATGCCTAACCCTTATAATAGATGCATTTTTATGAGCTGTCATGCCTCCATTTTGTAGTTTGCAGAAATTTATTCAGCTACTGGCTGAATACACGTCTGCAATCTACACTCTTCCTGCACGGACGTCTGCCTGCTTCCTGGATTGCTAATTCACCTCATTTGCATGGTTTTCACCAGCAAATGAGGTAATTAGCATATAGGAGCTGAGCCCATGCAGGAATAGTGCAGGAGCGCGTGTATACATCCCTGGAGTTATTCCTAGATCACACGGCAGCCATATTGCCTGCAGCAGCTCTTGCACTATTCCTGCACACCATGCAGAGTATGCTGAATCCTGGGTTGAGTTTAGAATTCTGACCATGTTCCATGTATTCCTCTTTTAACACCAGAATAGTCTTTCTTATTGTTACCTTTTTACTGCTCAACACTCACCTGCAACTTAGAATTAGTGGTCTTTTCCATAGGTTTGACAGAAAGTTTAAAATTTTGATCAGGTTGTCCATTCCCAGATTTTCTAAATTAATTTCTTCAGAATACACTGTCTTAGTGTAGAATTCATTCTCTTCAGTTTATCTAATCAGCTTTATTCCCTGCTTTGCAATACTTTTAGGATAATGCATTACTATCTTAAACTTTTTTCATTTAGGTGACACTGTTCCAACAATCTCTTCTGCCAAATAATTCTTATCCTCAGATAATTTTATATCACAGTACAGCTCTCTTACTATTGTAGTTTAAATAACTCTTTTTGTAGAATTATTACTGTAGAGGTTTTAAAGCATGTTTACTGCATGTACATTATATTGTTCTTAAACTTAAAATATTTGCTCAGACAAGTGATGGGGTGTGTGAAATCTGAAGTACTTAGCCTTGTGAGAAGGTTATTTGCTACAATTTTCAAAGCATTTATCTACCATTGCCTTGTTTCACTTCAATCTGCTGAGTGGTTCTCTCGTGGCTTTTATTTTATTTAACTATGATTTATAGCATGCCTAATGTTTATTTGTATTTTTGTTGTGGTTAGTTCTGGAGTACTGCTATGGATACGTTTTAACTCTAAAAAGATATCATCATAAAATCTAGCTGTCTTGTCCTTTTTCTGCATTTCAAGTAGAATATGTCTAGCTTGATAGCTTCTGTTTGTTAGCATAATTAGATACATTTATCACAGGTGTAGGGATCTAGACTTCTCAGATTTGAACATTGCTTCAATAACATAATCTCTAGTACTACAATAATTTTTTCAGCATTCTTAGTCATTTAAAGCACCCACTTTCACAAAGCAATATGCAAAGTGTCTTTAAACTTATTACTCTAGCTTTTCATTTATGTTACATTAAGAATGTTGACCCTCAGGATTTAACCACAATGTAATCAGATCTATATTACAATGTCAAACTCACAGGAGTCCGAACGTTGTAATATCAAACCCAAATGTTCAAAATACGAAAATAGCGAAGTCACGGTACACCAATATTTTTCCCAGGGAAAAATCGGTGTATCGTTTTTGGGGCTTTGCTATTTCCTCCACTGTGGTGCGATCTCAGAGTTGCTATATTTAAGTAGTGGGGGTTGATATTACATCGTTCGAACTCCTGTGCACTCGACAATGCAATATAGACCCATATAATCATTTATTTCCACTCCCATAACCCATAACTGAGACCATACTGTTCATTCTCTTACAAGGAAATGTTCAGCTATGAAACATCATAGAGGTAACATTAGCTCAGGTTAACAATGCTTTTTTTTTTTATTTTGTCATAGTTCTTATACGACATTTCTTATAGACTCATAGGTAAATACCAGGATAGCTGCCCTTGTGGTTCATTTTCTGCCTTGTCAGTTTCTCTTTTAAATATGAGAATCAGACCCTGCACTTTGTCTTTGCAAGGAAAACACCTTAACCATTATACCAACTCCCAACTGGTAAGCTATCTGCTAACTGGATTCAAACCCTGCACCAGCTCTGCTCTTTCTCCAAACTCCTTGCATGTAGGTCTTGTGCTATAGAGCTATGCACATGAAATGTTTTTTATGAAAGCATTCAGGGGTTCTCCAATAAGCAGGAAGAACATATCATTTCTAAGTCACTTCTGCCCCATTCTTCATCAAAGGCGTATTACTTGAATGCCACAGGTGTGACTGAAGGTCATCTTTCCTAATGTGTTTCTTCAATGTGATAACTGTTTTTGGCATTGCCATTGCTTTGAGAATGGAAATCATGCTTTAATTTGCAGTGGCTATAATTTGTAACAGCTTTTTTACTGTAGTCACTTTAGTTCAAACATTCTTTACTTTGGCCTTCAAGATGCAGGTGTACTCCACCCAGCACAGCCCACAGGACTGGCCAGTTACTATTGCTAGTCACTACAGTAGTGCTTTCTCTGTGTCTTTCTCTCTAAGTGGAGGTAAATAGTCTCAAGCAGTCTAACTCATGTATACAGTGAAAGAAAGAAAAATCAGGGCTTTTGGAATAAAATCAGCAAAAATGATTACAGCACCCACCAAAACAGCCTTTTAGTTCCACTGAAATCCAAACTTCCATAAAACATTTATAGTTTTATTGTAGCACCAGAACATAAGGCAGCAGTATGGAATGCCTCCACCTGAAATCTTGGCATCTTTTGCATCAAATATATTTCCTAAAATAAAATGAAAGCCTTAGAGACTATTTGTCTGCTTCACAGTACCTTTTGCTTCAAAGTTCAATAATCCATATAAAATAAGGAGTTAAAGTCACTCTTGGATTGAAGGTCAGCAATTTCCATCCATTTCAGCCAGAGAAAGGGATTACTGCCATGGACAGACAGGTGATTACAAGTCAAACCTTTTCCTAACACAACACTGGATTCCCTTTCTAGGAAGAAGTCCAGTTCTCTCCATAAGTACTCCAGAAATCTTGTCTTTTTTTACCATACAGGATCCTTATAACATACAAACAATCCACTCTGTAAGATTCCAACTTCTCTGAATTTGCAGTTAGAAAGTTCTTCTAAAATGCATCACAAAAACAGGTTTCTATATTTGATTAAGCTTACTGGCTGAAACAACTATGCAGCTATGCTTTTCCTTAAGAGTCAGCCTTTAATTGCATCATTTAAAACACCATTTTGGCAAAACCCACCAATACTACATTATTGTATATATGGATCCCATTCAGAAGATCGGCTCAACAGAAAGCCGAAATTCTACATTTTTGAAGAGGGGTGTCCCCTACACCCATCTAGCCCCCCACACCTCCTGCATAGTACATAGAACACCTATGAGATTGTACTACAGTGAGGAAAAGGGTAAATGCTCCAATCCCCACTGAACAGCAATCTCTATTCAAAAGCTTTGACTTTTCGGAAACTCAGTCATGTAGTCTCAACCATATGAACTTCGACTTTCCTTTGAGTCAATCTTCTGAATGGGACTCCTATCTATCTATCTATCTATCTATCTATATATATATATATATATATATATATATATATATATATAGATGGATCTCTATCATATGATAGAAACCTCCTTTGACTGAAACTCATTTGACTGAGACCATAAGACTGAATTTTCAAAAGACTGAAAAGTCACTTGACTGAAACCCATAAGACTGAAACATATAATACTGAATTTCAACATACTAAATTGTAAACTGGACCATATAAAACCAGACTAGATGGGGGGCTACGCGTTTCACACCCCCCAATGTGGGGGGCTCTGTCCACCACACCCACAGCTATAGATACTAACTCCAGGATTGCACTACAGTGGGGAAAAGGGCATATACCTTTCACGTACCTTACAGTAGTCCACATGCTGCCACTACTATGCCCTTTTCCCTACCGTAGTGTGATCCTGGAGTTAGTATATATAGTTAGGGAGGGTGTGGGTGGCACAGATAGAAACCTCAGCATAGCCCCCACCTAGTCTGGTTTTATATGGATCAGTTTAAAATTTTGTATGTTGAAATTAAGTATTATGGGTTTCAGTCTTATGGGTTTCAGTCAAGTGACATTTCAGTCTTTTGAAATTTCAGTCTTATGGTCTCAGTCAAATGAGTTTCTGTGAAATGAGGTTTCAATCATATGATAGGGATCCATATATATATATATATATATATATATATATATATATATATATATATATATATATATATATATATGGTTCCCATTCAGAAGCCTGAAACATCATAAGCCTGAAAATCAAAATCCTGAAACCAAAAGCCTGAAAATTCAGAATCCTGAAAACTCAAAATCCTGAAAGCCCAAAATCCTGAAAGACCAAAATCCTGAAACTCAAAATCCTGAAAACACAAAATAGATACTGATGTCATTGTGGCTTTGCTATTGTTAGCCCTGTGATGTTAGGTCATGTAGTGTGCGGTTGGTTTTATTTTAGGGTTAGGGGCGGTTTAAGTGAGTTAGGTTTAGGCGCGGGTCAGGTGAGTGTAGTGACCTTAGGGTTAGGTTAGGTCAGGGTCAGTTGGTAGATATTAGTGTCTTTATAGTGACATATTAGCATTATTTGTGTTTTCAGGATTTTGAGTTTCAGGATTTTGGTCTTTCAGGATTTTGGGCTTTCAGGATTTTGAGTTTTCAGGATTCTGAATTTTCAGGCTTTTGGTTTCAGGATTTTGATTTTCAGGCTTATGATGTTTCAGGCTTCTGAATGGGAACTATATATATATATATATATATATATATATGTGTGTGTGTGTGTGTGTGTATGTGTATAGATATATACAGATATATGTGTGTATTGATAGATATAGATGTGTGTGTGTGTGTGTGTGTGTGTGTGTGTGTGTGTGTGTGCGTGTGTGTGTGTGTGTGTTTGTGTGAATCTTTATCTATATCTACATCTGTGTCTGCTTCTAGATCTAAATCATTTTCATTCTTTATTGCTTTCTCCATCCAGGAGTCTGCATGTCACCCCCATGTTCACATGGGTTTCCTCTGGATGCTCCGGTTTTCTTCCACATTCCCAAGACATGCTGTGGGTGGATTGGACACTCTAAACTGGCCCTAGATGTGTGTGTGCTTGTGTGCCTTCTGAAGAAGGTTGGGCACCGGGCTGGCAGCTAAACACTGTAAAACTCTACTGGCACTCATTCTGTGGACCTGTGTTCCTCTGTGGTGACCCCTAAAGGCAGCAGCCAAAAGGAGAAGAAGAAGAAGCAGATTGCTTTCTCCATCCAGATGTGCCTACTGCCCATATGTCAAAGAAAACAACCTATACTTTGAGCTTATTTATCATGTGAGACTTGGTTCATCCATGTACCATAATTCCATTGCTCTAAAGCTGCATTAAACTATAACTGACCCACAGTATGTGCAGTTGCCACACATGCATGTCTAGGTCTGACCTGGTGCTGCTCATTCTTTTTTATTTGGCCTATTGTTCTGGAAAATAATATCTCTTATTTCAAGCCATAAACCCTAATTTAAGGCAGTTTTTATATGACATAAGTATGGTGTAGCATGATGTCCTGCAATTATGATTGCATTAAAAATAAACTTTCTTGGCTTCACTCCATTCTCCATTACATTTTTTTAGTCTAATGCTGCAGCAGCCATTTCTTTAATGTAATGGAGACTGAACTTCAGTGGACCTTATAGACACTCTCTACCCATTATATCTAAAATCAGAGCTCCACTGAAATAAATAGTGCAAAATCCTGATATTAGCAAAGTCTTATTTAAAGTATGTATCTTTACCTGCTATTTGCAGTCTTTAACAAACATAAATAATTCCATTGTCTTGATTTACATCCTTGCCATCCCTGTTACCATGACTATCTATTACAACAGATACAGTGCAGTAAAACCTGGAACATTACCAGGATTTCTGAACTGGTAGATAGACATCCAAGTCCCCCTTTCAATAGTCTAGCTTTCCTCAAATTTTAGGTCATTGAATTCTTGCACTTTACTACAGCAGAAAAAACACCCAAAAAGACAAGTTAAGTATAAAGACTGGACACAATCCAAAGACATGTAGTAGGTGGATTGGACACCCTAAATTAATTGGCCATATGTCTGAGTGTGTGGTATGGAAGAACAGCTGCAGCGGGGCTAGCCACCCGGTGGTATGAATCTTGTCTCTTGATGATTGCCACTGTTGAAGTGACTCCCTTAGCCCGTAATAAAAAATGGGAAAAAGGGTCACTGATAGATGGATACAGATAAAAACAGAGCAGTTTAATAAATTCTATAGAACATTTCTAGGGCATTTAAGTCTAATTTGTAGCACATCTAATTGTACAAATGATCTCTTTTTTTAAGGATAAACCATTGCATACATGGTGTGCACCTGGCTGTGTCTCTCACTAATCTGGGTATCTCAGCTACATGTTTTACAGTATCACAGCAACTTTGTCAGTCTCTTCTTTCAGTCCATAGAACACAGACTTACCCAGGGATTCACGAAGCTTGCACCAGGTGCAGGCGTAGCATCGGTGTTCTAACACCAAATATGTCCGCCGTGTGATTTGGGTATGAGCTGTTTCCATGTGCACTACCTGCGTATGCTACGCCCGCACAACTCCCAAGCCTTGTATGCTAATTACCCTATGTGCGGCAGTGTAGCATGCAAATGAAGGTATGTAGCGATTCAGGAAGTGGTGCAGGCATAGTGTAAGCATGTAGAAATGTAAACTGTAGAAAACGGTTTACATTTTTGCAAACATAAAATCAGAGCCATGACAGCCGACTAAACATATGTATTATATTGTTAATATATGCCAATGGCTAAATATATAGCCATTGGCATAAAAAAATGTGCAAAATATAAAATTAACTTTTAATATATATAGTCACACTATCGTGCCGTGGAAGCGCAGGGCAGCGGTGCGTAAAGGGGATCGCAAGGAATATATAAAAATATAGAATAAAACTGCAATGAAACACATATCACGATTTCCCCATAATAGTCAATGGCAGGCATGTTACACCATACTCATGGTGCAAGGGTTGCTAAGGGGCAGTGACAGTGTTATGTGCAGTAGCTAGGAATTAGTAGGCAATGCCATGCAAATGAGAGGAGTAATAGTGAATTGCAGATTCCCCGCTGGTGTAAGGATGCACCTCACAGTGTAGCGTTATAACACCGAGGTGTACCCTTGAGATAAAGATGACATCAAGAGAGGGGTGTGTCGCCATTGCTGTAACACATTGGAGCATTGCTAAACTGGTTTGCTCCTAGCTAGACAAAGCTGCAGGATAGGGGTGTGTTGAATTGGCCATAGCTATGCTTAGCTGAGAGTATACAAGGTAACCGAGTATGCATGTGAACGGAGATGAAAATGCGTATAAACCCAGTAAATGGGTATGCACGGTGCGCACTGCAGCTGAAACAAGAAGGATATAGGAAAGAAATAAGGAAATGCTGAAGCAGTGAAACTGGAGAACAAATGACTAATTAATACCTAGGAGCCTACAGTGGGCCATTGACAACAGCTAACAAGGCTGCAAGCAGCTACCTGCAGAACAGGAAAGGGGAGGGGCTGTACTGCAAAGAAAACAGTAAAGTGTCAAAGCAGAACAAAGCTGATTTGCAGTATATCAGCTACAAGGCACATTTTGCCATGCCTGGGTAGGGAAAGTACAAAACAAAAAAGACGGCAGGTGGATGCATGCCTGATAATGGGAGGGGTTCCAGGTCTAAAAGTAAATTAAAGGGCAACAGATTAATCAAGGCAGGGAAGTAGATCTCCACAGTAAAAGCCCCACACTTGCAGTACTCATTGCAAAACCCATAATTAAGACACACTGCAGCTGGAATAGCTCATACACACCCACTGACACCAGCAGCATCCATAGCACAATACTATAAAGTGTAAAAGCACCTCACACACATTTGTGTATTCCCATACACTCTGCACTAGTGGTGCATACAGATGGGGAAATTTTATTATGTACATGTTAGGGGCTGCCATAGCTTTGATCCACCAGCATCTGTTAGAGACTGAAGGTGGTGTGGAGGATGATGCACACGACCATCTCAGGCACCAGAGGAGGAGGAGAGTGTTCAAACCCAGGGTAACCTACCAGGGGCTACATGATCTGGAGATAGTAGAGCATTACAGGGTGGACAGGGGCATCCTACAGCAACTTGTGGAGCTGTGCCGGCCACACCTCAGAGCCAGAACAAACAGAGGGGAACCCATCCCAGTGGATATGAAGGTATGTGTAAGCCTTTGAATACTAGCTACAGGTACCTTTGAAAGACCAACTGGGGATATCATGGGGATATCACAAGCATTAGCATCCAGGGTACTACACCAGTTCCTGGATGCCATGTTACCACATGCCAATGAGCACATATACTTCCCCCAAATGCAGGAAGAGTTGGCCAGCAATATGCATCTCTTCCATCATCTGGCAGAATACCCAGTGGTACTGGGTGCAATAGACTGCATGCACATACACATCATGCCACCACCTGGTGAGCAGCGTAGGCACTACATAAACCGCAAGGGATACCCCTCCATCAACTGCCAGGTCATGTGCAATGCCCAGGGCATTATCATGGATGTGTGTGCTGACAGCCCTGGAAGCTATCACGACTCCCACATCTGGCATGCCTCACAGCTGTATTGGTTATTTGCCATGGGGGACATCCCAAATGGTCACCTGGTGGGGGATGCTGGCTATGCACTGGAACCGCGGATGATGACTCCCATTAGAAATGCACTCACATCCATGCAGGAATGCCATAATGAGGCACACCCACAAACCAAAATCATCATAGAGCATGTGTTTGGGATGCTGAAATCACAGCTCCATTGCTTGGACATATCTGATGGAGCCTTGCAGTACTCTCCAGGCACATGTGCCTACATCTTCATAGTGTGTGCCATGCTACACAATATGGTCCTGCAGAAACAGCTGCAGCAGGGACAGAATGGTGATGGCTCTCACAGCCCACCACCATTGCCAAGGGCCCCACAGGCATAGAGGTATTCAGACCATGAACACCCTGAGCCAGCCCCAGTAGGCAGATGGAGGTGTGTCCAGTATGCCCATGCCTTGGCAAAGAGGGAATGTATAGCACACACACTGACAGTGTAGGCACCTAGGGACTGACACCTTTCTCCACTTGCACACACACTAAAAATGGATGGCACACACACCAGACTACCTGTAAATTGTCATGTATAGGCAGTCTAATGTGTGCATTCAACATAGGCAGCCCTCAACTATTGCACACACAGCTGCCATTGGCACAAGGTAAATCAACACCTGAACACTAAATTAAGCTATCAGCATATGCAGATACTGTATGTATAGATTCATAGGTAGGCACTTGGCCAACTGCCAGAGGCCATTCATAAGCCCAGCCAAAATGTGTCAGCTTTTGCCACTGCGCAGGTTAACCTCCGCTGTGGTGCACCTGTTGCCCATGTTGGTGATGACTACTTCTAGTAGTTTCCACCCCACATTAGGTAGGTTACCACCTGATACAGGGCATATGAGGTGATAAATTCCAGGAAGTGCTGGAAGTGAGTACCGGAGTAAGTTTCCCAGTTAATGGTATGGTAGTTGACATCGACCAATGCCAGGGTGTGCATTAGGACAGTCATACACACCACTGTCTCCAGGTAGGTGGAGTGGTGGTCCTGGGTCATGGAGGGTGATCTGTAGCAGGCCAAAGTTTACATTGCAGTTGTAGCTGATGTTAGCTGCACATGGATGATCTCAGAGGTATCTTGCTGCCCCACTAACCTGGATGTATAGGTATCCCTGATAAATATGGATACAGCCCCTCCATATCTGTCAGTCCATGTTCTGTGGCTGAAATGTGTGGTATGGGTTGTAGTCTGGTAGTGCTGGTGTGCTCTCAGGAGCCTTAAGACAGGTCTCAGTTACTGCACAGATGATGTTGTCTATCCTGAGCATGTTGTGATCACAACCCCTGGTGTTGAGTAGCATAACCCTCATTGAATCTGCTATTGTGCTGTTTACAGAGCTGGTATTCACCTTCAAGACTCTCCTAAATAAGGCACCATGGGGGCGCCAATAGCCTTGGCCAGAATTCCAAAGCCTAAGGCTGACACATAGGCTGGTATGCTATCGTTGCATGCATGTTCCCCATCTGTGCTTGTTTTTCATCTCTCCTGTAGGTAACCTACTGGTAAGCAATAGAAAGCCTTAAACTTATACAAGTCTTCTAGCTTCCAAGATAGGCTTTTGGAGTGACTAAGTATCAGTGTACTGCATGTTCTTGTTGTACTTAACTATTTCCTGACTACATGATGATTTCTTACTGCATATTGTGATCTGAAGGTCTGTTTATTCACATATTATGGCTGTGATGGCCTGCACTTTAGAGGTTCACAGATAGCTTGCTACCTATCTGCCCAAGGGCAATTAGAAGCATAGCTACAGTGTGTTGGCTTTCCCCGCACCATTGATGAAGTAACTGAGCCTCTGTCAAGCATAGCCAATGAAGCAATTCCAGGCAGATTTGTTGGAAGCTGTTGAAGACTGGGGCTGTGGAGGGTGATAGGGGCACTTAGTGATCTAAAGAGGGCATGATAATGTGACAATTCAACACCATTCAGTTCCTCCAACAGGTCTCACAGCTATCAAACTGGACAGACTCCCCCACCCCCTGGCTGTATGGTTCTGGGACACATGATCCCAGAGGTGTATATTCTGTTACCCATTCACACAACAAGGTTTCCCTTGAAGTGTGTCAGTGAGGGGCTATGCCTAATGTAGTTAGGAATGTGATGTATTGCCTCACAGTACATTTGTTATATGTTGTTATTTCAAGAGTACGTGAAGCTCAGTGAGTTTGGGGGCCTCCTCCCTTTACTTAGCCTAGCTTACACATAGAAATCATCTAAATAGGAAATAGGCGGAAGCAACGTTAATGTCAAAAGTGTAATGGTTGCAGCATCTGCATAGTATCTGTGCATTCGAGGTTCCAATCCCAATAAACGCAGAGATGTTTATCATGTTCAAAAGTATACCTTAACCACAGCTTGCATATATAGGTAGTAATCATCTGTATAATAAACATTTGAAACACCCATATAAACCCATGTGTGCTGGAGAGTACAGTCAACAGAGAATGTAATATTATGTCAGCACATAGTGAGATGTTACTTCACTGACATGTATATATCCTGAGTAGTTAGCAGATGTGGCCATGTTTGCGGGCACAGGATATACGTTACAAAGTTTGTTTAACTGTGTTTAACCGCTGCTATAATGTCACATAAACACTTTTAAACATGCTTACAACTGCTTAAATGAGCCTTATTCTGGAGGAAAAAACATTTGTAAAGCATCGCAGGTGTTGAACCCTGGACCATGCACACTGTAGTCATGGGACTTACCACTAAGCCATCTGAAGTGTAGACATGTTTCATGGTCTTGAGACTACACCTGATACCATATGTATTTCACTGTAATGATCACAAATGGGACAGTCACTTTGTGTACATATGTACAATACATTGCAATGTACTGTAGTTTGTGAACCAACACATTCCAGTCTACATATGTATTAATGTTACAAATTAATACGAAATATATATATATATATATATGGAGTGCACACAAAACACATGCAGCTATGGTATTATAACAATTAATATTAACTTCATTCACCATAGAAGGGGTGGATGTTGTGTATGTGAACATTGGGGTGGGGGAGGAATGATGGGTAATGCAATCATGCATCAACGAGGGCCTGGGTCAGATGTCCAATAAGTGAGCTGGAGGGGTATACATGGAATATGGGGACAATATAAAAAGGACACAAAGCAAGAACCTTTCTCATTCATAACACACCCTGTCATGTCACATTGCAACACGTAATTTCACAAACATATGAACATTAACATGTATCAGACATATGTACACCAA
>NC_056749.1:845272493-845349739 GCF_019279795.1 Protopterus annectens | reverse complement strand
ATGTCAGTATTTCCCATTGTAGGTTCTACATTGAGCAAATGGATTACTAAAGCCACACATCTAGCACTGGTTAGCATAAGCATCCAATGCAATTGTCTTGTAGGCGTCAGGGTGTTACTTCTGGGTGTAGGACATTTGCCTTGGAATGCAGCTATAATGGTAAATATGACCTAGGTATTATCCGTACACACGTGAAACATGGATGCATGTGCTCTGTGTTGAAGGCTTGTCATTCAGTCATAACAGCCCGGAATGACAGACACTGGACAACCTCATAATAACAGCAGGACATTGGCTCATTGTTTTGGTCTAGAAGTTGCCACTCATACAATGACATCACTGTGAGTGACAGTAATGTGCTTGGTAGCAAATGCCTCATATAAGGTGACGGACAGCAGCAGAAATTGTGTATATGACCAATGTGAGATATACTTAGGGTAGCAGTCCTGCTAATAATTACAACTACTAACACAGCCGGGAGAGGTCATCTTGACACCTGCACCTCAGTACCATTACACAATGTGGGTCACACATTATGCTTGCACATGCCACTGTTCCACATATAATGTCACTGTCCACAACCTGCTATCAATGTATGCCTTTCGGGGCAGCAAGGTGTGTGACACATGCTGTAGGCAGCATCTGCCTGTGTGACCCAGGTAACCTATTGTCTGTCACGTCCACATATGCATGAATGTGTGTATATATATATATATATATATATATATATATATATATATATATATATGTCAGTACTTCTTGTACATGTATGCATGTGTATCACTCAGCACAGACACAGATATATTCTTTACGGGCCACATACACGTATCAGGTAGTAAACCAGTATGATGTGCATATATACTGACAGGTAAGATGTACATAGCTGTAAACCTGTGTGTTTACAATAGGAGTCCATTACAACATGTTCTGTAGATGTAAGTGTATGAGCATGCACACTGTGGCCTTCTGTGGTTAGAATTGGAGTGCATCCCAAACAGCCCTGTGCTACTAAGTGTATCAGCGTACCCACTGCCACTTTGTGTAGTTGTAGTAATAGTGCATCCCGAACGGCCCTGTGCTGCTAAGTGTATGAGCATGCCCACTGTAACCCTGTATAGTGATAGTAGTTGTCCATTCCACAGATGGCCATACTCCAGTTCAGGTTCCTGTTGTGCGACAACTATACCTCTCAGGCTACCTGCAGATGTGTCTTGTTTGTGCATACAGGTTGTAATGGACACCTACTTTAAACACACAGGTTTACAGCTATGTACTTCATGACTGTCAGTCTCCCTGTTGTTGTCCTCAATCTTAGAAGGGCAGTCTGACTGCCTTGGAATGTGTAATCTCTGTGGCGCATCTTGTAACTGCGTAGTACTATAATAGTGATCTGTATATAGGCAGGAGGTCTGACCCCACCACTGGCAACTGTGTGCGTGTGTTTGTGTGTGTGACAGCAAATGCCTGAGTGTGTGTGTCAGCAGACAGCTGAGTGTGTTTGTGTGTGTGTGTCTCAGCAAATGCCTGAGTGTGTGTGTCAACAATTGCCTGAGTGTGTGTGTGTCAGCAAATGGCTGAGTGTGGTTGTGTATGTGTATTTGTGTCTGCATCCTGTCATGACAGTGGGTTTTGCTGCATTCCAAAGAGATACCTCCTTTTGCACTGGCCTTTATCCTTGTCAGCTGCTAAACCTCTCTCTTCCCCCCTCCCCACTGCAAGTAATCAGTCCTGTGATGTCACCCAGCTCAGAGGTGGAATCAAAGGAAGTGTAACTGTATGTGTTCTGTGGCACATACCCCAACTGCATACCACTGTACTAGTTACTTTTACATAGGCAAGATGTGTATGCACAATACTGGCAAGTGTGTGCATGTTTGTTTGTGTGACTACCCTGTAGCCAGGCATACACATATGTATTGTCTTTTAGCACACCTTGATAGCCATCTGTGGTGACCGGTGTCTACAAAGTACTACATAGTTAGGAATGGTAAAGAATACACAGTCAAGCACGACTACAGTTGGGTATGTTATTTTCCTGTGCCACTGTCAAACAGTGACACAGAAGTGGTCATTGGAGTGTAAGTCCATACTCATCATTCCCCCATCCTAACTCCACAATCCCCAGGGTAGATTACATTAGCCATCATTCCCCACCCCAAACTCCACATACACAACAACCATCCCTTCTCTTATGAACTGCTTAAGATTTAAATGTTATAACACAAGAAATGTCTCGGTTTTGTGTACACATCAGTTCCTTTGGAACCCTTCTGTGTCACAAAGGGTGTTCAGACATGTATATATATATATATATATATATATATATATATATATATATATATATATATATATGGCTATAGCTGTGTCTGTGTATATGCATATATATATATATATATATATATATATATATATATATATATATATGTGTGTGTGTGTGTGTGTGTGTGTGTGTGTGTGTGTGTGTGTGTGTGTGAACACTTCCCGTAGGTGTGTGTGTGTGTATATACATATATATATATATATATATATATATATATATATGTAGTTATGACAGTTGTACAGATGTAGACTTGTCTTTGTTGTTTCACAGAGTACAGTACATTCAAGGGTACTGTACATATGTACACAAAGTGACTGTCCCATTTGTTTTCAGTACTGTGGAATACCTGTAGTAAGATGTGCATTATAGACTCCATGCAACATGTATACAACCCAGATGGCTTAGTGGTATATCTGTACTTCTTGTATGCATGGTCCAGGGTTCAAGACCTGCAAGCCTTGCTGATACTGTCAATTAGGACTGCATCAGACACTTTTAAGCAGTTGTAAGCAGGTGTAAATGTGTTTTCCTGAAAGTAAGCAGTGGGTACACGCAGGTAAAAGACATGTACAACTCACAGTACACTTGAAATGCCCTTCTTTGGCAATCCTGCTGATGTCACCCACCTACGAATACACCTCTGTGACTGCTGTAACCCAGTAAACTCCATGGTGCATGCTATACCTGTGTAATGCTGTAGTGTGCTAAACTAGTTTGGTAGGTGTTCTAATCCCAGACAAGTCAACTGGGTGTGTGTGTCTGCCTGCCTGTGAAAGAAATGATGCTTTTAGAATATGCACGCTCTTTACAATTCACATATCCACCTTTGGCAATCCTGCTGATGTCACCCTCCTAGAAATACACCACTGGGAATGCTGCAACCCAGTGTTCTCCGTAGCGCGTGCTGTAACTGTGTATTGCTGTAGTGTGATAAACTAGTTAGATAGGAGTTCTATTCCAAGAGAGGCCAACTGTGTGTGTCTGTCTGCCTCAGAAAGTAACAATGCCTTTTAGAATATGTACACTTTTTTACAATTCACAGTCTGCCTAAGAAAGTAACAATGCCTTTTAGAATATGTACACTTTTTTACAATTCACAAATCCTGCTGATGTCACCCACCTAGAAATACACCTCTGGGAGTTCTGTAATCCAGTATTCTCCATAGCACATGCTACAACTGCGCATTGCTGTTGTGTGATAAACTAGTTAAGTAGGGGCTCTATTTCAAGAGAGGCCAACTGTGTGTGTGTCTGTCTGCCTCAGAAAGTAACAATGCCTTTTATAGTATGCACACTTTTTACAATTCACATAACCACCTTTGGCAATCCTGCTGATGTCACCCACCTAGAAATACACCTCTAGGACGTTTGTAACCCAGTAATCTCCGTAGCGTGTGCTGTAACTGCATAATGCTCTAGTGTGATAAACTAATTAGGTAGGGGTTCTATTCCATGACAGGCCAACTGTGTGTGTGTCTCTCTCAGCCTGAGAAAGAGATCATACTTTTTAGAGTATGCACACTCTATACAATTCACATACCACCTTTGGCAATCCTGCTGTTGTCGCCCACCTAGTAATACACATCTGAGACTGCTGTAACCCAGTAATCTCAGTAGCGCATGCTGTAACTGTGTAATGCTGTAGTGTGGTATACTAGTTAAGTAGGAGTTCCATTCCAAGACATGACAAGTGTGTGTGTGTGTGTGTTTGACAGTCAGAGCCTGTGTGGAGGTGGCTCTGAGTGTCTAACCACTGGACATGTTGGGGAGTGGATTTTGTAGTTTTCCTATATGGTGTCCATTTTATGTCACAATGTCCATCTCACAAGGAGTAAATATGTCAGTTAGCTAATGGATTGTGTTGGCAAGCCATACCCCTACATCTGGCAAAAGGCCTGGTGAACAAAGTATGCAACCATACTATTACCCGGAATACGTTCTGAACCCATGTGTCATACACAAACACACTTGCCTAGAATATCCCGCTATGTTGCTAGTATCCTGCACATTGATGACAGATAGTAGGCATGGTGTGATTGGAGTGGGCTGCAGAGGGCATGGCACCCTGTACAGCAGTACAATAGGCACATAATTGTGGAAAATGTGCCTTCACTATGTTCCCCACTGGATGCTTGCAACATATGTGGTGCCATCAAATGTGATCCACAGAGGCCATACAATGCCTTACACATGTGCCCTGTATGGACCGATGCCACTGACACCAGGGAATATCTGTATCATGCTATCAATGCAGGTGCAGGGTCAACCTGCTGTCTATAAGCAGGTCCTGCCACACCTGGCCAGTATTGGCATATCTGAGGATAACAGTCTGTGTACACAACATGTGCCAGCCAAACCAGGTACACTTGTACATGTCACTGTACATTATTGTGGGATGTGCACATCCCAGGCAATGTCCATGTCAAGGACTATCGAACACAGACATGGCATGCATTGCAAAGCTATGGCCATACACAATGGTAACCAGGATGTCAGGACAGTTCATACAATACTCATCTGTCTGGGACATTGCAGACACTACACCCATGTACCACACTGCACACCATTGTTGGGTGGTGTGATGCCAAGGATTACCCCTCACCCAGCCTTGTACAGCCATCTTGCACAGCCAACCACTACACACCCATGAAGCAATGCACACATGCATGTCAGTACTGGCACCTTGCCTTGTGTTTGCATGTGGGGTATGATGCTCCCAACCAAAGTCACACCCAGTATAACTCCCATTGGCATACCGACTGATGTCAGACATGTTCACATGCCCTAGCCCATAGAACCTCCGGATATCCCCTGTGGTGCATGTAGTACCTGTGCATTAATGCAGTGTGGCAAACTAAGTAGTTAGGAAGGGTATTTGTGGGCCTGGCAAAGTGTGTCAATATGAGTCCATTAGAGATTGTGGTTGTGTTGACAATGACATCCGTTCATGTGAACAACTATGTGTGCTGCACCCAATGTATGTCTACTACTCTGTTGCAGATGTCGCTCACCTGCACACATACATGTTCTTACAGCACACCAACCTTTCAGCTTTGTGGCACATGGAGTAACTGCATGCACTTGTAATAATAATGACCAGTCAGTCAGGGGTTTGAACCCCTGTACTGGTAGGTGTGTGACAGATGATGTTTAGGTTTTAGTCTCCAAGCCCTTCTCTGATGTACTTTGCCTCTGACTGTACCTCCCACACACTCACTGGTGGATGTGGTATTGTACACCTGCTCAGCAGCAGCTTGTGTTTTGTAATTGATGGTCATGATCAGGTGATGGCCTCTGCAACTATTGCAGTCCTCCTCTAGCTTACTGCATGTGGAACAGCTGTGATGATGTTCCCATAGCCAATCGCATGGAAACACAGTACAATATCTAGGAACGTCATGTTGGTGTTTGCCCATGACAGTGGCTGTGAGTGGTACCTGGATCTGGTGTTTGGTAAACGGCATCACAGATGATATCTGGATGTTCCTCAAACAACATACACAGTAGGAAATAGCCTAAAGACAGGAGGGTGATGTGCCAGACATGACTACAGCATGTAAGTGTAGCTATGCTTCATTGAGACTACTGCCAGTTAAACAAGTTGTGTGTGGTAATGGCTATTCTGCATGTTTTAAAACTGACAAGACAGTGCTCTGTTTGTGACTGACCCCCATCTATAGGGCCATCTGTGGACTGGTCAGTGTGTGGAACCATTTGTTTCCTGTGTTCGACCCATGGGTCATCAGGCTTTCCCACCCCTGTATTCTGGGTATGTATACACCCCAGCCAGAATGTTCTGTTTATCACCTTCTTTTGGTCTTACAAATTTTTGGGTTGTCCCACAAGGGACGCTCCTGTCTGTGTTACAAGATTAGAATTCACGGGTGCACTGTGTACCCCCCGGTTGTATCCTACCTGTGATCTGGGGAGCAGTGGACTCTTTACATTGTTTGTGTGTATGTTTCCTGTGTCTGGCTGGGGGGGTGGAAGGTCATGCAATGTGTTTCGTGTTTCTTGCTTTGGCCCCTCACTTCCATTGGCATAGCCTGTGAACATATGTCATTCTTGTGTGCTGTTTCCTATTATAGCTGTCTATCTGTGTATATCTACACACACACACACACACACACACACACACACACACATATATATATATATATATATATATATATATATATATATATATATATATATGTCTGCAACTATATATATATATATATATATATATTTATATATATATATATATATATATATTATATATGTGTGTGTGTGTCTGTGTGTATGTATATATATATATATATATATATATATATATATATATATATATATATATATATATATATATATATATGTGTGTGTGTGTGTGTGTGTGTGTGTGTGTGTGTGTGTGTGTGTGTGTGTGTGTGTGTCTGTAAAGAATGCATACCCCACGCAAACACACTTACACATTCTTACTGGTGTTTATATATGCTTAAACCTGCTTACTAGTGCCTTATTCACTATGACACTGACACTTCGCTCCAGTTAACTTTTAATTGTTATTTTGCAGGTTATACAGCGGACAGATGTCGCAATATGTTCATGTACAGATTACCGATGGTAAATGGTATGTGATGCAGTTGGATTCGGAATGGGAATGTCTGTTCGTTAGGTGGTTGCTCTAACCAATACACTATTCTGGGCTACTTCATTTGCATATATACCCATATACCCATGGCTCCTAGTTCCCCAAACACCCACCCCCAATGCCTCCCTAACACTACAGTCATCCATTCTCCAGTTGGATTTGTGGTGTATCCACACCGCTACACATTGGAAACACCCTACTCCTATAGACCCATCCCTTCGGTTGACTCACTCCACATATCTTCAGAACTCCCAAACTTTTAGTCCACAAACATTGGTGACATGAGCGACTAAAAGGACACTATTCACAATTTTTGGGTGTTCCCACATGGGACATGCATGTGTTTATGTCAAGATTAGACTGTATACGTCATTACATCTTTACTCCTGTTAACATGACACTACAATAAATTAATAAGCATGACTATGTGGTAGCAGGCAGATCACAGGAATGATTCCATGTGTGAGAAAGTCCTCACATTTGATTTCTTTCAGCACAGCACTGACTTCGGACATTGTACACACTTTTGCGTTTTAGCAGTTTCGTCCCTTCCCTCTTATGCACAACCTATTATTCTATGTACTGTCAAGGTTTGTAAGGGCACATTCATGTTATTTATGTCTGCAAATGGAATGAATGTGTTACAAAGAATGTACTTCTACATATTGATATCTGCATGTGTGTATGCATCTATACTTATATTGAACTCGCTGACCTCCACGGGGCTGTCGAATTAGAACCAGCCCATCCAACCGTGGCACACCAGGCTCCATAATTTCATACCCATAGTTCCTCCACCCCACCCGAGTTCAACATACATGCATACCATCCATTAACCAGTTGTTATCGCAGCCATGACACACCTCCATACATTGCCCTCTCCCGAGCGTTAGGGGCCCTATATGTATGTTGTCCCAACCCATGTATTCTCAGGCTCTCCCACCATTTAGTCCTTGAACATACCTGCCCTTGCTTGTGTAGTGGTCGAATGGCCAAATAGCCTATCAAATTTTGGGTAGTCCCACCAGAGACTACCTTCTGTGTGTAAAGTAGACTTAGCAGATCAACAATGTTACTCCCACTGGTAATATCCTGCCTGTGGTGTGAGAAGCAGTGCTTTGCTCACTCCTGCCCAGTTTGATATGACATAAGCTGACAGTGCTATATAATACTGGCATTGTTGTTGATTCCC
Organism: Protopterus annectens; assembly: GCF_019279795.1. Lineage (NCBI taxonomy): Eukaryota > Metazoa > Chordata > Ceratodontiformes > Protopteridae > Protopterus > Protopterus annectens. Next base: position 845,341,600 of record NC_056749.1, on the reverse strand, counting down.
TTCTCATTCCTTTTGTATGCTTTATTGTTACGTTGTTCATTCTTCATAGAGATATATATATATATATATATATATATATATATATATATATGTGTGTGTGTATATATATATATATATATATATATATATATATATATATATATATATATATATATATATATATATATATATGTGTGTATATATATATATATATATATATATATATATATATATATATATATATATATATATTATTTATCTGTACATACTTATATACATTTCCTATGCTGGGCACTGCTTAGACCCATGCAAGTGCACTCAGACTTGCTTACTGGTACTTATATGTGTTTACTGCTGCTTATTTGTGCTTACACCTGCTTACTAGTGCCTTATTCATTATGACAGTGCCTCTTTGCTTGAATGATATTTAAGTTAGATATCTCATGCGATACTCTTATGTCGGTTTTACAGCAAAACGACATTCATTTCACATGGAAAATTATATGTGCTATTATTGGGCTCGAACCGTGAATGCCTGTTTGTTATTCGGATGCTCTAAGCACTACACTATTGACATTTACATTGATTCCGCATGTTTTTCTGTATTTGAAGCTAAGCTCGGCAGAGGGCAGTGACACGCAGACACGCTGCGCTTTGCTTACACCTTCGATATTGCAGCAATTCAAATGTATAATATGGACACGGGGGATCTAATTATGAAAGTTCTAGGGACAGGGCTCAACATTCCACTATGTGCTTGTGTGTTTACTACTTCGATTTTATTTCACTGTTCTTGTGCACTCTTGTATGCTTAGTATACATTTCGGTAGCCACACCCACTGAATTACTGACTTACTATTAGAGGTGGGCTCTACTAGTAGGCATAGTAGGTTTTGCAACTGTCAGGGCATGTTTACGCCTCCGTAGAGCACTTGTACACATCCCCTGCACTCGCACATGTTTCCTGTGCACATCGAGGGTGTGGCGGTGTGCCCTCATACATATTCATATGGCGCTGCTGCACCATCTGTAGCTAAAACCGTCCTTGCGCCAAGCTTCTTGAATCCCGGGCTAGATTTTTTTAAATTTTGCTCATTTTATAGCAGTCTGATTCCATCATGCTTCTTTTGCAGAGCAACTTTTCAGCTTTTAAAAAATCTCATCTATTATTATACAATAAAAAGAAACAACATCTGCACCGCCTTCCCCTGTCATATTTTCTAGTTTAGTACATTTCTGCAAAGTCTTCACTATACTCACCAAAGAGGTTCAGACAAAAGCAGTTGGACTATCCATGCTCTAATAGCCTGAGTCAACTGATGTTTTTATAAGACAAAGCATCAATAAAAGATTACCTGTAGGACCTAAGTTATTTCATCGCTATTGCCACATGACACTTACTGTTTAATACTTAGCACATTTGCATGCAGGATACACAGGTATGCTAATGAAGGGGGACTGTGTATTTCTGCACAGCAAACATCATGCAGAACTTGTTTCCTGAAAAAAATATACATATTCTAATGTCTTGCAGTATTTCAAATCTCTGAGTGAGAATCATTCCAGACTTGTACTGCACACTATCTTAATCATTTTATGCAGTCCACAGAATCTTTCACTGATATGTGTAAGGCTAAGAGCTATGGCTGTGAGGCAGTTGAGCCAATGTTCCTGGAATCCTTCTCCAGAGTTCTTTTTTCTGATGAAATATATCGGCCAGTCAGTCTTAAGGCAGTCTTTCACTTTGTCTCTTCTGCTTTCAGATGAACTACTGGATGCATTCCAGCAGGTATGTGGGTGGGAATGCTAGGGAAGAATGCATGCAAATACCATGTGTTAGGCATGCTTTTATAGTCATACATTTTCTGTTAAGTAAAATCTTCCCTGCATCATCATTAATTAGTCTTACTTTTATAATTAGCACATGCAGATAAGGAGTGGCTACACTGTGCCCTAATAAGGTCATCCTGACTGAAATAAAGCTTCATTACAATGTAAATCTGCTTGACTCCATCATCTCTTGAGTTTTAAAAAGGCATCCTGGAGTTTAATTATGCCCTGGTGCTAAGGTCTGCAACAGTTATGTGTCATCTTAAGTGCTTTAGCTGTCCTTTGCCTTCCATATATTTCAGTCTTGCAAATGTCATAAAATATTCTTGGACATGACAAATGTAATTTTTTTAGACTTCATTTAAAACTCTTGAAGAATGACTTCTTGCTTAGTGATAGACTGCCACAGACAGTTCTGTGGTCAGAATTTTTTTGTACTCTTAAACATCCCAGTGTGACAACAACTAAAAAATGAAATTGTTTACTTCCCAAAGATATTAAACGTGTATATTAGGCTAAACTACCACTAATGAGACAAGATGTTATACATCTGTCAGTAAGTTAGATGCCAGGCACAAAACAGCACCAGAGCCTTACCTACAGAGGTGTGAAGTCACACAAATGTAAGTAAAACCAGGAAAGGTTACCAACTAAATTCTAATGAGTGAGCCATCTGTTTTTTTGGAAGGAAATATGTACATTCAAAGTCAATACTTCTGGGAGGACAGCAGGTAAATTTCACAGCCACAAAGCCCATTAGACAAAGTTCTTGTTTTCCATCAGCAAAGGCCCTACTAATATGAAAATGACATTAATACATTTAAATGCTTCCCCCATTGAGGTTTTTATGCACATAGCTATGGATAGATATTTTATTAAAAAGAAATAAAAAAAAGGCAAAGAGAGGTATGAGGCAGAGATGAAACACAGATGCAATGTCTATACAGTACTTTTGAAATCTGGACATGATTAATGGTCAGGCATTCCTTTAAAGAAACTAAAAGTGAGCATTATGTCCCTCATACTGCTGAGATGTGTAAGTGCAGCTTGGTCTTCAGTTACTGTTTCTTTAATATCAACGGTGCCTCAACAGGTCACACATACTGTTATGATGCTGGAATGAATGGTCAGAGGTATCAACATAAAATGTGTTTTCATGTAATTGATTTATTCACTTTTATATACTATTACTTATTTATTTACTTATATATAGTATTTTTGATTATCTGGAATTTCATTGCACATTTTATAGGGAAACTAATGGCAAAGACTCCACTAAGATATAACAGATTTGTAAAGTTTTAATGACATCAGGCACACATGTCACCTAGTAGCATTATCAGTATTTTTACTTCTGCAGGTTTCTGTGTTATGACTAGAATAGGAACTCAAAGTACATTCAACAGAGAGGTGAGATGTGCCCAGTTAAAATGCATTCTATAGTATGTTGATGCCAACAGCTTTATAGTTGTCTGCAACACCAATTATCTCTTATTGTTAGTAAAGTAGATAGGATACTATAGCATAGCACCATGAAAGCATGAAGGTAATTCAATCTTTATTCTTAGCATGGGGGCATTGTTTGATAAAATGGGTGCAGCACAAGTAATGAAATTAGAACCCTGCCACATTTTGTGAGATATAAATTATTCTTATTTTATTTATTTATTATTTATTGACATTTGTTGACCAGGAAAGTCCACTGGGTTAAAGTAACCCATTTTCAGTGAAGGCCCAGGGAAAAAAGCTCCACAAAGTTATGACAAAAATAGTACAGAGGTTACATATGTTTAGGAAAAATTAACTTTTGAAAATTTACAATTTTAACAATATTAGTAAGCAAAAGGTTTCATGCATAACAGAACAATTTCAGTTATGAGTTAATAAAAACTGGACATTGCACAGTAAGATAGAGAATTAGTCAAATAAATGCAGAGAACATATTATAGTAGATGTCTAGGATATACTTGAGTTTAGCTGAGCTTTGACTACCATTCAGTATGTGGTTTGCCATATGGTATCTTAATTTTGTAAGTATGAGAAAACAAATTAAGGTGATTTGTTGGTATTACAGGTGCAGTTAAGGTTATCTAGGTAGTGGCTTTTTAATGCTGATTTAAATTTTTTCAAGCATTCCATTTGGGTTATGAGGGAGGGTAGGGATGTCCAAAGTTTACCTGTTCAGTGGAAGTAAAGGCTTTGTCCAGCTCTTTGGTTAGGTTTGGTTACATTTAAAAGCATTCTGTTGGAGGATCTGAGGGTTCTCATTGGAGTATATGTATGAAGGATGGAGCAGAGTGCAGGGCAGTTGGGTTTGAAAATAAGTTTAAGCTCTAGAGTTAGTTGGATATAGTTGAGATAGTAGGAAAAGTCAAGCCAGTTCAATTCTGAAATGGCCTGGCAATGATGGTTTTGGTTGGGCTTACCTGAGGCAAATTTGGCTATTTTATAATAGCAGGATTACAGTTTTTTGCTCAGTGATGAGTGAAAGTTAGTAAAAATAGCACTGCCATATAGCAGGAAAGGGATGAGTAGTGTAGTGGCCAATTTGATTTTGGTGTGGTTGTCTAGATAAAGTTTGTGATGGTAAAGCTTCCGTAGTTTGAAATGAGTTTTCTTTATTGTGCTCAGAATATGTGGTTCAAAGGTGAGCTTATCATTGATGGTAGTTATACCTAATAATTTTTCTGTATTTACGATTTCAATTTCAGTATTACTTAGAGAGAAGATCCTGACATGTATATCTGGTTGTTTTGTGGAGAAAAGTAATAATTTGGTCTTTTTGGAGTTTAGCAGCAATTGTGCATTATTTAGCCAGGCTTCTATAGTTGAGAAAGCCTTTTGAGTGGTTGTCAGCAGATTTGAAAAGTTGTTGGCAGTGGAGATGATTGTAGAATCATCTGCATATTGGATGAGGCTACTTTGTTTAGAGACCTTGTGCATGTCATTGGTGAAGGTATTGAAGAGTAAGGGCTCTAGTATTCATCCTTGTGAGACTCCGATATTATTTGGCTGATATTAAGATTGTTGGTTGTGCCATCTGACTGATTGTTCCCTAATATTTAGATAAGAGGAAAACCAAGTGAGAGATGTGGGTAAGCAGCCTAGATTAGATAGTTGGTTTACACGTTTAGAGTGGGATACAGTATTGAAGGCTTTCGATAGATCTAGTAAGATTACTGAGGTAGGGTGGCCTGTGACAATGGCTTTATTGACAGCATTTGTAAAAGATAGTAGGGCTGTGATAGTGCTGTGGTTAGGTCAGAAACCATGTTGGGTAGGGGCAAGAAGATTATTTGGTAGTTTGGTATTTAAGAAACTGGATCTGTACACATTTTTCTAGTATGTTTGATAGTGGTGAGAGTATAGACATTGGACGGTAATTTGAGAGGTCGTGGGAGTTTTCACCTTTATGAAGTGGAGTAATGATGGATTTTTTCCATAGATGGGGGACATAACATTCAGAGATAGAACGATTTATAAGAAGGCCAATAGGATATGAAGTTACTTTTGCTACAAGTTGTAGAAATTTAAGGGGTAGATTGTCAGTGCTCAGAGAACAGGGTTTCAGCTTGGATAGGAGTTTGAGTACAAGAGAGGTAGGTACTGGCTGAGTAGTAAAGGAGGGGGTTGAATGAGAAGAACTTGTATTATATGAAGAGGGCAGGCTGTTGTTGTCTAGTGTAGGATAATTTGTGTTGAGGGAGTTAAGGTTTATTGGTGTGTCTTTAATTAGCTTTTGGATGGTCGTAATGAAATGGGTATTGAATTTGTGGCCAATTTGTTGTGGATTTTTTTCAGGTGAAGAGGAAGGGTTTTGTAAGGTGCCAGGATTAAGTAGAGTGGAGACAGATTTCCAAAATATTTGGGGTTATTGGGTAGGGTGGATAGCTTGGAAGAGAAGTGATTTTTTTATCTCATATGACTAGTTTTTTTGCCTATTTCTAAGTTGCTTAAATTCAAGTTCATTTTGTTTTGTTTTGTTTTTTTGCCATTGTTTCCAGGCTTGGTCTCTTTGAAGGAGGCTTTGTTTGGTTATTTTTGTTAGCCATGGGGCATGGTTAACTTTTGCTCTTTTGGTTCGTATGGGTGCTGGACTATTGGGGGTATCCAGAAAAACGTTATTAAAATAGTGAATGGCATCAGCTAAGGGAAGTGTTTGTAAAAGGGCCAAATTGTGAGCTTTTAGACGTGTCTTGATTAAAGTGGGTGTGATTTCTGGAAGTTTTGTAAAAGAGTGTTTTAATTGTTTGAAAGTGCGTTTAGTGGGAGTATGCAGGAAGATGGTCACTTAGTATGTTAGGTAGTATACCCAAGTCTGAGTAATTTTGAGGGTGGGATACTAGTATCCAGTCTAACGTTGATTCTGAAGGAGTAGACAGGCCATGGGTAGGGGTTGTCATAAGCTGTATAAAGCTATGTAGATTTATGATATTGGTTGGGGAGTTTTTAGTTAGAGCTTGCCAGTTAATGTTGGTGTTGCCTAGGATGATGGTTTCTTGTGAAATATTTTGATTTATCCATGATAATATGTCTTCTAGAGTAGGCATATTGTCACCTGGGGGAATGTAGAGTACAACTATCCACAGGCATTTATTGATATTAATATTAAGTGATGTGATTAGAAGTTTAGTGTTGCTGAAGGAGGGAATTGGTTTGGGAGAGCTTGTAATGGTTAGGGAGGATTGGTAAATTAAAGCAATGCCACCTCCCTTTTTATTGAGTCTATCTGCATGGGTGATACTATATCCTGGTGGAATAATTAAGGTGTCTGTGATGTATGGTTTTCGCCAAGTATTGATTACTGACACAATGCCTGGGGTGTGGTTAGACAGCCAGGCATGAAACTCAGTAATTTTGTTACAAATACTATGAGTATTTATTTTTATTAGATGAAGATGTTGGTTATTTGGGGGAAGAATATGTGTAGGTGGGTTTGTAGGACCTGGATTTGGATGGATGTCCCCACATTGTTCTAGAAAGAGGAGGAGATGGATAGTAATATAAGGTAGGAGGCTTTTCGAGAGGGGTCTAGGGAGACTTATATGACATAGTTTTAGTTTGGAATTGGTAGGGGATAGCTGTAGTTTGGTTGTATACTGGATGGGACTTGCAAGTAAAGAGTGTGAAATGTTAGAATAGCTAGGTAAACTGTCATGCAGTGGTATGGTTTGAGTGGTGGATGTAGGTGGAGTTATATAAATGATGGTGAGTGTAGTGGTGGAGTGTAGTGGTAGGAGTAAGAAACTACAGGTTGTTATAAACTGAAGTGTGAGTAGTAGCATAGAGTTTGCATTGTTAGAAGGAATCATTGTGAGAAGCTTTAGGATAGTGAGATGAAGGTAGGTGAGGGGGTGGGGTTAAGAATATGTATGTCCAAGTCTATTGCTGGGGGTGGTAGTGGGAAGGGTTAGCTTAAGTATAAATGTAGTGAAAGAGAGAGTGGGTGGGAAAGGGGGTAGGGGAGCAGAGTGAGCCTGGCGTGCAGCGGAGGGTGAATGGAGCAGGGCTGCATCGGCCTTTGAAAGCAGTACAGAGCCACCAATTGTAAAAATAAAACTATCTCCACAGTGGAGATGTGATTTAGGGGTAAGAAAAGTGAGTTAATTCTATAGAACAGCTGAAATACTGTGTAAAATGTAAGTGCACAGACTATAAATATTTCGGGTTTGTGAACACTAATGCTAAACTAGTAAACTTGTATTTATCTAAGGTGTTACTGGGGTTCTTTATCAGAAAAAAATATGTATTAGATATACAGGGGGAAGGAGGGATGATACTGGTGCTAATCCTGGCCAAAAGTTGGGCCTTAGTAATCAGAGTTTATGCAGATCCAAGAGAACATTCACAAATGCTCCTAGAGTGCAGGAGCTTTCTGGGTTGAAATAGAGCATCAGATTGGAGCTAGGTTAAAGGGAGGAGGACATAGGTGTCTACTTCTGTGTGCGATCGGGAATATGTAGTTCACAAATGTACAATAAAATCAAGAAAAAGAGCTGGACATACAATGATACAAAGTCTTGGTTTTTTGTGGGTTGCAGAATGTATTTAGGGAGCCTGGACATAGTACAATGCAAGTCACACAGCAGACAGCTGGACTCACAGGTGAAAGGTTTGCTTGCAGTCATCTATGAGGGAGGGCAACTAAGAATGGAGCATAAGAGTACATTAAAATAAAGCATAGATATTATGTGGCAATACAGTATTATAAAACAGTGGCAGAGAATGTTTACAGAGAAAGTAAGCCTCACATGCTAGCCATATACATAGAGCATTTTACCAGCATGGTACATTTACTAAGACGGGTATAGCTATGAGGTAACCCCAAATTATAACATAAGCTTTACAAATGCTAAAATATTAGGGATAGCTATAAAAGCAAGCTCCACAAAGATAAAAGAATAGGGTAGGATTATCAGGCTGATATTGGAGCGGTATATAATATTCTTATATTATATGTACCCTTTAAGCCATTTGTGTTGTTGCATTAGTGAAGTTATGCTTTTGCTGATTTAAACCCTTGTATATAGCTAGTGAGTGTAGCCTTATCTAAAACGTTGCAATATGGGGCAGAACATCAACTCTGCAGACTCTGTGCTTATGAGATACCACGTGTAGCACTTAGCAACAGAAGATAGGCCGCTAAAACATAGCTAATAAATGCATATATATTTCACTCAGCATATGACTGATGTGCTATTCAAAACTGCATCTATGTTTAAATGTAACAAATGCAGGTATAACAGCTTCACCATTGATAAAATGAATCAACTACACCCATATATTCAGTACATAATAAATACAGTATTTGACTAAAACATGTTGTTGTTATAGCAAATGCAGGTAGATTATCCTCATAATTAAATAAATGCTGTTCATTTCCATTGTTCGTATTGACTTTTGTAGTAAAAAAGCACAAAAAAAACTTACAGTGGGAGCACGCTGCAGATAGAGATGCCCTGTTTAGAATAGGAATGTTTGTTTGCAAAGATGGCACCAATCAGAGGACTAGGGAATATAAAATCTCATGTTGGGAGCCAATTGGGAGGGGAATATTAAAGAGGGGGAGGGGGTTAGTAACAGGAAGTGGAGCAGAGTGTGGGTTAGTCTGCACGGGCCTTTGAAAGCCATACAGAACTGCCAATTGTAAAAATAAAACTATCTCCACAGCAGAGATGTGATTTAGGGGTAAGAAAAGTGAGTTGATGCTGTAGAACAGCTGAAATACTGTGGAGAATGTAGGTGCACAGACTATAAATATTTCTGGTTTGGGAGCACTAACGCTAAAATAGTAAACTTATATTTATCTAAGGTGTTACTGGAGTTCTTTATCAGGGAAAAATAAGTATTAGATATACAAGGGGAAGGAGGGATGATACTGGTGTTAATCCTGGCCTGACATTGCGTCTTGGTAATCAGAGTGTATGCAGAGCCAAGAGAACATGCACAAATGCTCCTAGAGTGCAGGAGCTTTCTGTGATGCTATAACACTGTATACCAATTTTTGTATCTTTTTTTCTTTCTGGATTAATTGTAGTATCTCTAACCAAGTATGAAAAATAATAATGTTCCTCAAGATAAAACATAGCTTTGTTTTTTCAAACTGTTTTATAGGTCCTTATTAAAATGTTAATATAAGCAATAGTCATCTTGGCAATTTTTAAGCAGACTGGGATAGCAATGGTTTGTATTTTTTAAAAAGGTGATACACAACTGCAAGAACTACTCATTCAGACTTCTGTCTGTATTGTGAAACAAACATTTTCTTATTGTCATTTGCAGGCATGTTTTTGAGCTCATAAATATCCCTTCATTTGTAAAATTCCCCAAATTTTCATTAGTAATGAAAACTAAAATAATTTTTTATTGAACAAAATAATTTACAAAAAGAGTATTTTGCCTTTTATAAGTCACAGTTTTGTACTGCAGAAATGTGATTTTAGTGGGTAACCCACCGAAGACTGAAGACTGATCTCGCAAGCTTCAGTTGCCCGATTGTCAACCTGACAATGAACAGAATTCCTTGACAGGAAATCAGTGTTGGCGAGTTCTGCCAGCAGTGATCCCTTTTTAAGGGGAATTTCCCCTTTCCTTGACTTGGTGCAAATGTGGAGTTGGTATAAATAAGTTTGAAGTGTACACACTTAAAAAAAGTGCTGTTTGGTCATTTTCTTCAGTAAATGCAGTTTGGGGTTTCCGATCCTCAGTGCAGTTTCATCCACTCATAGTGGAAGTAATTTTAGTTGTGTTTCCCTTTTCAGTTTGTGTGTCTTCAGTGACTTTGTTGCACAAAACACACCATTAAGCACATTATCAATATATGGCAATAATGTAGTTTGTGGCCCTGCCATACAGTTGTCTGGTAGTTTCAGGTACCAGAGGAGGTACTTTTTTAATGGAAGGTTTGTAAATGTTTTCAGCAACAATTGGACAGAAATTAACTATTTCTGTGCTGGACTTTGCTTCACCAGTTAGTGGAGAATAAAAGTAACATTTAGCTTTAATAATAATAAAAACAATACAGGCAGCAAACTTGATTCACCAAATTTAGCTTTGTTTTTGTGGTATTAACACTGATTTTCATTTCAGTGCAGGTACTTGTTTTGTTTAATAGATATTGAATTTATTCCAAATTACAATGCAATCCACTTCAGTATACAGTTCAAATGTTATTATTTTTCTGTGATAGGTGAGGTAGTAGAATTATGCTGCATCAGAAGTTTACAACGGTATACTACAACATGGATTTATAACTTGGTTTTAAATAAGCTAAGACAAAACTTTTTTTTTTTTTTTTATTTCTTTAGCTACTGTTGTCTGAGTTTTGGTATTGAAGCATTAGATGTTCTATCATTAGCAAATGAATGTCTTTAGTATAGTGAACTGCAGAGTGTAGGTTTCATTTGCATAAGTTTGTGGACATAATACCTGCTGCTTGTATAATTATTGATAAAATTGGCTGAACCTATTAGGGATATTAAAATCATTGGGATAAGAATATGGGTCCACATCAATTTGTCTTGAGAGGAAGGGAAGCAGCACACTTTTTAGTTGTGTTTATATACTTTCAACTGGTAATATCAGATGTCATTAAAGAAGTAAAGCCAGTTTTCTAATAAAACAGCAATAGTACATGACTGGCCCTAGAAGAAGTACATTTAGCCTCATAATGGAAGACCGAGCTAAAAAACAAAATACTTTATTATACAAAAGTTTAGTGCTTTCGTCCTTGGTACTATAGGACTTCTTCTGAAGTGTTCCACCTTCTGTTTTTTGTTATTCTTAGTTTGTTGTGCTTTTGCTGAACTGTTAGCCTCAAAATGATTAAAGCAATATAATTACCCAGCTGTTCTATAAGACATTTGTTGGTAGCATAACTCAACCTGTTGGAACAAAATGTAATTTTATTCTAAGAATATCATCTAGGCTGTAAAGCTAGACTAATACTGATTTGGCAAATGGGTTTTTCTCTCATTTCATCCTTTTTATCATGAAGCAAAATAACTTTCATTTGATCAATATTTAGGAACACTCTGCACTTGGCAACCACAGTGTTTCACCTAAGAACACTACACTGATATCATACTTAAATAAAAGACATAGGACATGAAATTAAAAAATACAGAATATGTCTCTTCTCATACCCAAAAACAGATGGAAGAAACAGCAGTAAAAAATCAAGCTCCTATGTTGTATTAAGCTTAATAAAGATTATTTAAAAAAATCACAATAAACTGTAAGATTAAGTTTGTTTGTTTGTGTCTTTTTGCTTTTCCCGGTTAAGGGTCACAACAGCGGAACTCCGGTCTGCTAAGGAAAATTGCCAGAAACACAGAAGCTAGCACTTTTTTAAATCTTAAATTTTAACGCGTATAAAACAAGGCCTCAAATGGATAGAATATATCTAAACTCAACAAGTGCCGTTGTTAAAGTGAATATTCATCTTCTATTAAAAACAGTGGGGAAAATGTCTTTTGAGTCCGAAGCATTGAATCAAGCATGATTGTCTCAATTACTTTCGAAAGTAGCAGAATAACAAAGACATTTAGCAAATTACAGCAAAGGATTTTTGCAAGTGTCTGTGTTTTTGTTTACATTGTTTAAATATGATATAGCATTAGATGGCACACTATTTATATATACAACATGCAGGAAAAACTATTACACACCTGCAAAACACATGTGCTTAAATAAATGTGAATAAATGTACAGAATGGATATTTATATATAAATTGTATGCAGATTAGTACATAGGAGGCTAACACATTACATGAAGCTCAAATGTAGTTAGTGGTGATTATGGAGTACATATGAACAGACTTGAAAAAGGTAATCATTTCAAAGGTCTGGGTTCCTTTGTCAACTATGAACTGACATTTAAGATCCACGCAGCCATTATGTATCCCCAGAAGGTTGAAAGTGATAATACCAACACATGTTAAACCTATTCTTTACTTTTGTTAAACATATAGCAAGAACATTTGTATATAGAATATTTCAGTTATAAAAAGGCCAAGCAGCAAATACATACAGGCATATAAATACACACATATGTAAAATATAAAATTATATAATGATTTATAAAGCCACACATTACTGACTCACAAGTCATTACAAAAACAGTGGTGAACATTGATAAAAATTAAATTACTTTAAGGAGTTCCCATGGGTACTGCTGGGGGGGGGGGGGTTAATGCTATTTTACCTATGAAAAGTCTTCGATTAATAAAGCTTACAAGGTTTGTATTTGTTAATATTTTAGTGGCCATTTTTGATCTGACAACTCGCAACTTGACAGACTGAACGACAACCAAATATACACTTAGAGAATATGATGCATAGATGGAACACAGTTACAAGTGAAACAAAATCAAATATGGGGATCAGGAATATTTACAGTAAAGTAATATTTAATACCGTATCCTACACCATACATTCAAGATGAATTACCGAGATACAGGGCAAAATGTAGTAAGCAATTTAGATCTTTTGAAATAATTCATAGGATTCCAAGCTTTAAGATGATTATAAGCCGGCAGTTTTACAAGTATGGAAATCTGGGCTATTTTTAAGAGATTAAGCTGTTGTCGTATATTTAAGAAGAATTACTTTGAGGGTGAGGCAACATGTGCTTATATGAATTTTGCATCATGTTGTTAAATGAATCTTACATGTATGGCATACAGTAGCACTTATTAAGCAGCTCCACTATGTCTAGTGAGATTGTTAATTTATTGTAGAATAAACCCGTTTAACACCAGGATATATTGCATGCATCTAGCCTCAGTTATCAAGGCATTGACATTTATAGGCTTCCATGAAGTAGTTGAGATTTTTTTTTCAAATGTTGCTGTAATTACTAATGCAGGTTGATCCAGCTAGCAGGTATTTTCATTTATTTATTTAGTTATTTGACATTTGTTGACCAAGAAAGTCTGACTAGGACAGAGCCTATTTTCAGCAGAGGTCTGGGGAGAAACTCTCCACACACATCTTTGGAATGTGGGAAGAAACTGGAGTACCTGGAGGAAACTCACATGAACACAAGGCCAACATGCAGTCTCTGCACAGAAGGTACCCCAGCTGAGAATCGAACTGGGGAACCTCTTGCTGTGAGGCAACGGCATTAACTGCTGCACTCCTGCACCATCCAAAGCATATATTGTCAGAAGGGGGGTTTCCCCCATTTATTAGGACAAAATTGGGGTGCAGAGGCAGAGTATCTACTTTCAACATGGGAGAAATGTGATTGACTTAGCAAAGCAGAAATCTGAAGGGCTAATCCGAGACTAAGCTTGGGGGGGGGGGGGGTGGCAAATGTCCAACTTGTCAGACTCAGTGGCAGGGGGTGTGAGCTTTTTCAGAACTGGGCTGCTTTCTAGCTGTAAACAGAGTTGTACTAGTGTCAAATAATAATTGATGTGCATTAAGGATTCAGCATATGTCAACACCTCATGGGCAGGAATATCCATTCTCATGAAATTCCTCCATTGCAGACTCATTCCCTCATGGGAATGGCTAGGGCAGTCAAGAAATCCCCAAGGATAGAAGCACTTGATACTGAATTAGGATGTTTCAGTCCTGCTGAAAATGGATAATTGTTCCTCTATCTGCAGTGCTTCTCTAGAGTTGGATAAACCAGTTAGTTAAATGGTGATTAGAAGGGACAGCACTAAAATTAGTAGATGGTCATTCTGACCAAAATAACAAAAATTATTAGACAAAACAGAAACTCTGAACAGTATCTTACCACATTTTTCTGTGCGGTTTAAGCAAAGTGCTTTTTTTTCATTTATAAATCAAGGATGGGCGATTGTTATCAGGAGTTTGATAATCTGAAGTATTTCAAAGAATAGGAGCTCTAGCAGTAAGTGACACCCAACAGTAACTTAACATTCCGATATTTTACAACAGTAGATCCTCTTTATACTACCTCAATGAGATTAAACTTGATATTTGGCAGTGTAATAATGATTCCAAGTAGAAAAAAATACATTAAAAAATGGAAACGTATCAATATATACCTACAAGAAAACTTAAGGGTTTAAGATATTTAAACCACATTCACCAACTGATAAATTTAGAGACTTATTCACTATGTTACAGGTACATTATAAGGGAATTTGGTACTCATATAAGGGGCATTTAATCCTGAGTTCTGCTGGGAAGCATAGTTGCAGAAAGCCAAAGACCCATTAAGACTAATAAAACTTATGAATCAAAATAGAACAGTAACTGAAAGTTGGAACAAGGTACCAAGGAATGTTAAGGAAATGCATAACATATTTTATTTCAAAAATAAGATTAGCTGCCATTATGGTTAAAACTATTATACATTATTAGCATTATGGAGGTTGTAACTGATTCATGTCCTTGTTCTTTACAATGATGACTGTGATAAGTGTGAAATGCACAGTAGCAGAATATTATCTGAGTGATGTATCATGAAGGTGTTTTAACAATCTCACTTTGTATTATTTACCAGTACTAAATCATTGGGCAGTAAGACTAGAACCTCATTCTGCAGTACTTATTTGTGTTGTAATAAACAGAGTGTTCATCTGGTATGTAGTTCATTTTGAATGGAGATGCTCTATAAATAATATGCTACAATGAACAAATTCACATAACTCAAAGGCAACTCATCATCATCTTCTTTCGGCTGTTCCCGTTAGGGGTCGCCACAGAGGATCATCTGTTTCCATTTCTTCCTGTCCTCTGCATCTTGCTCTGCCACACCAACAACCTGCATGTCCTCTCTCATCACATCCATAAACCTTATCTTAGGCCTTCCTCTTTTCCTGTTACCTGGTAGCTTCATCCTTAGCATCTTTTTCCCAATATACTCAGCATCCCTCCTCAGCACATGTCCAAACCAATGTAATCTTGCCTCTCTGGCTTTGTCTCCAAACCTTCCAACCTGGGCTGATCCTCTAATATACTTATTCCTAATCCTGTCCACCCATGTCACACCCAGTGCAAATCTTAACATCTTTAACTCTGCCACATCCAGCTCAAACTCCTGCTTTTTTGTCAATGCTACTGTCTCCAACCCATATAACATAGCTGGTCTCTCTACCCTCTTGTAGACCTTCCCTTTCTCTCTTACTGGTACTCATCTGTCACAAATCACTCCTGACACTCTTCTCCACCCACTCCATCCTGCCTGTACTCTCTTCTTCACCTCTCCTCCACACTCACCATTACTCTGTACTATTGATCCCAAGTATTTAAACACATCCACCTTCACCACCTCTACTCCTTGCATCCTCACCATTCCTCTATCCTCCCTCTCATTTACACACATATATTCTGTCTTAGTCCGGCTGACCTTCATTCCTCTTCTCTCCTGAGCATATCTCCATCTCTCCAGGGTCTCCTCCACCTGTTCCCTACTCTCACTACAGATAACAATGTCATCTGCAAACATCATAGTCCATGGGGACTCCTGTCTGATCTCGTCTGTCAACCTGTCCATCACCATTGCAAATAAGAAAGGGCTCAGAGCTGATCCTTGATGTAATCCCACCTACACCTTAAACACATCCGTCACTCCCATCGCAGACCTCACCACTGTCACATTACCCTCATATATATCCTGTACTACTCTTACATACTTCTCTGACACTCCCGACTTCCTCATACAATACCACAACTCCTCTCTAGGCACCCTGTCATATGCTTTCTCTAAGTCTACAAAAACACAATGCAAATCCTTCTGACCTTCTCTGTACTTCTCCATCAACACTCTCAGAGCAAACATCGCATCTGTAGTGCCCTTTCCTGACATGAAACCATACTGCTGATCACTAATCATCACGTCCCTTCTAAACCTAGCTTCCACTACTCTTTCCTATAACCATGCTGTGACTGATCAATTTAATCCGTATCTTGTTACTACAGCTTTGCACATCACCCTTATTGTTAAAAATCGGTACCAAAACACTTTTTCTCCATTCCTCAGGCATCCTCTCACTTTCCAAGATTTCATTAAACAATCTGGTTAAAAACTACACTGCCCTTTCACCTAAACACCTCCATGCTTCCACAGGTATGTCATCTGGACCAACAGCCTTTCCATTCTTTATTCTCTTCATAGCTATTTTTACTTCCTCCTTGCTAATCCATTGTACTTCATGATTCACTATCCCCACATCATCCAACCTTCTCTCCCTCACATTCTCTTCATTCATCAACTCCTCAAAGTACTCTTTCCATCTCTTCAACACACTCTCCTCACTTGTGAGTATGTTTCCCTCATTATCCTTTATCACCTTTACCTGTTGAACATCATTCCTAGCTCGGTCCCTCTGTCTAGCCAATCAGTAAAGGTCCTTTTCTCCCTCCTTAGTGTCCAACTTTCATACAACTCTTCATATGACTTATCCTTAGCCTTTGCCACCTCTCTCTTTGCCATGTACCTCATCTCCTTATACGCCTGTCTAGTTTCTTCATCTCTCTGACAATCCCACTTCTTCTTTGTCAACCTCTTTCTGTGTATACTCTCCTGTACTTCCTCATTCCACCACCATGTCTCCTTGTAGTCCTTCCTTTGTCCAGATGTCATACCAAGCACCTTTCTAGCTGTCTCCCTTACTAGCTCTGCTGTAGTTACCCAGCTATTTGGTAACTCTTCCCTGCCACCCAGTGCCTGTCTTAACTCATCCCTGAACTCCACCTCACAATTATAACTCAAAGGCAACTAAGAATCATAAAAAAGTGGTAAATATAAAAATGTTCTGATACCCTCAGATGTTATAGCAAGAGAATAAAGTCATATAAATTTCAATAGTTTCAGGATATTAGAATTGTAGGAGAAAAGGGGCAAACACTATTGCAGGCATGCTTAGATTTAAAGTGAATATTTTTTTTTCTCTGTAGTCAAGTAACAACCATCTTCTATTTACAGATATATTCGATATGTATACAGCAGTTGTTAAAGGTTCTGTGAGGTGCATATCTAATTAAAATGACATCTGCTAGGCCTAACTAGTAATTGAATTTTTTTACGCTTTTAATTAGGTAGGATAGGTGGTTCCTTGTAAGGTGTACAAAATTCCGGAGCAGTGTGATTCCAAAAGAAGTTTGGATTCTTATTGTTTTAACGACGTTGTTCTCTGACCTAAGATTAATGAGTTGGTGATATCATTCTTTGAAGGATAAATCCTAGGGAATAGAAACTGAAAGACACATTTTATTAGATATTTATTTAATTTACAGATGAAAGCCAACTCAGAGATAAAAGGAGATCACATGTATGTGTTTTGGGAATCAACATAAGTATAGCATTTGCTGATTTATAATAAATGTTGTTCCACCTTAGCTAGGAGGAAGATAGAAGTTAGTATATAATATGGATCTATAACACAATCAGGAATGTAAGACAGAAGCCGGGAGTTTAGCTTTAGAAATGGGTGTGAGAAAGAATTTGACACAGTAAAGACTACCCAGCAGGTTAGTGCTTTTTGTTATTGCTATTTTGATTTAATTTTCAAATAAGACTGCAGCAGCTAGAATAACTCCAGGGAACATTTCCATGTTAGTGTATGGAATACCTCCACCAGTAGCTAGTTGCAACACAAGGGCACAAGTAACACTATAACATATAGTAAAAAAGAATAAAATTGTTTTTATCAACATAAAGTCTTAGGTGAACATCATTGAACCCTTTATCTAGTAAGAAGAAAACAGACTATAGGTGTTTCCTGCAATTTACTGAATTTGTCTGAGCATTATCATAGCATACTTCATTGGTATAATGGGAAAGGGATAGATTTCAGCAATAACCGGGAAAAGCATTTGCATGCAGCCTAAAGGGTACATAATACAATATAGAGCCTTGGGACACTCATTTGCAACTTATGGATATAAAGAAGTATGCATGACTTATTTCCTGTTTTAATTTCTTTAAGCATTTTGGGTTTCTAATACCAGTATAGAATGCACCACATTCCTAAGTTAGGGTATGATTAAAGATCATGAAATTAGTATTGAGTATTTGATATTAGCCCAAAGTGTTCTTTGCAGCACAATGTGCCCAGAACTGAGTCTTTCTGTTATTCATATGGAGTTACATGTACTGGTTGCATAAATAAATATGGCTGCACATCCGTTTTTATTAAACATGTTGCTCCTACTAATATTGGAACTCTCTGAGTATCCTTCTTCCACATTGTCTTCATTTTCTGCCTGCAAATCCTGGTATTTTATAACATTGTGTCTCTCTGTACTTAAGACATTGTAATCACTGGATGTAGAAGTTTCAATAATCAATGCAAATCCTGGTATTTTATAACTTTATGTCTCTCTGTACGTAAGACATTGTAATCACTGGGTGTAGAAGTTTCAATAATCAGTGCAATTCCTGCTATTTTCTAATGTTGTGTCTCTCTGTACTTAAGACATTGTAATCACTGGGTGTAGAAGCTTCAATAATGAGTGCAAATCCTGGTACTTTATAACTTTGTGTCTCTCTGTACTTAAGACATTGTAATCACAGGGTGTAGAAGTTTCAATAATCAGTGCAACTCCTGCTACTTTTTAACTTTGTGTCTCTCTGTACTTAAGACATTGTAATCACTGGGTGTAGACGTTTCAATAATCAGTGCAAATCCTGGTACTTTGTAAAGATGTGTTTCTCTGTACATAAGACATTGTAATCACTGGGTGTAGACGTGTCAATAATCAGTGCAAATCCTGGTACTTTATAAAGTTGTGACTCTCTGTACTTAAGACATTGTAATCACTGGGTGTAGAAGTTTCAATAATCAGTGCAAATTCTGGTACTTTACAACTTTGTGTCTCTCTGTACGTAAGACATTGTAATCACTGGGTGCAGAAGTTTCAATAATCAATGCAAATCCTGGTATTTTATAACGTTGTGTCTCTCTGTACTTAAGACATTGTAATCACTGGGTCTAGGAGTTTCAATAATCAGTGCAAATCCTGGTACTTTATAGCTTTGTGTCTCAATAATCAGTGCAAATCCTGGTACTTTGTAAAGGAGTGTCTCTCTGTACGTAAGACATTGCAATCACTGGGTGTAGAAGTTTCAACAATCAGTGCAAACCCTGGTACTTTATAACGTTGTGTCTCTCTGTACATAAGACATTGTAATCACTGGGTGTAGAAGTTTCAACAATCAGTGCAAATCCTGGTATTTTATAATGTTGTGTCTCTCTGTACGTAAGACATTGTAATCACTGGGTGTAGAAGTTTCAATAATCAGTGCAAATCCTGGTATTTTATAAGGTTGTATCTCTCTGTACTTAAGACATTGTAATTACTGGGTGTAGAAGTTTCAATAATCAATGCAATTCCTGGTACTTTATAACTTTGTGTCTCACTGTACTTAAGACAGTGTAATCACTGGATGTAGAAGTTTCAATAATCAGTGCAAATCCTGGTATTTTGTAACATTGTGTCTCTCTGTACTTAAGACATTGTATTCACTGGGTGTAAAAGTTTCAATAATCAGTGCAAATCCTGGTAATTTATAACGTTGTGTCTCTCTGTACTTAAGACATTGTAATCAGTGAGTGTAGAAGTTTCAACAATCACTGCAAATCCTTATATTTTATAATGGTGTGTCGCTCTGTACTTAAAACATTGTAATCACTGGGTGTAGAAGTTTCAATAATCAGTGCAAATCCTGGTACTTTATAATGTTGTGTCTCTCTGTACTTAAGACATTGTAATCACTGGGTGTAGGAGTTTCAATAATCAATGCAAATCCTGGTATTTTATAACGTTGTGTCTCTCTGTACGTAAGACATTGTAATCAGTGGGTGTAGGAGTTTCAATAATCAGTGCAAGTCATGGTACTTTATAACATTGTGTATCTCTGTACCTAAGACATTGTAATCACTGGGTGTAGGAGTTTCAATAATCAGTGCAAATCCTGGTACTATATAACTTTGTGTCTCTCTATACTTAAGACATTGTAATCACTGGGTGTTGGAGTTTCAATAATCAGTGCAAATCCTGATATTTTATAACATTGTGTCTCTCTGTACTTAAGACATTGTAATCCCTGGGTGTAGGAGTTTCAATAATCAGTGCAAATCCTGGTACTTTATAACGTTGTGTCTCTCTGTACTTAAGACATTGTAATCACTGGGTGTAGAAGTTTCAATAATCACTGCAAATCCTGGTACTTTATAATGTTGTGTCTCTCTGTACTTAAGACATTGTAATCACAGGGTGTAGGAGTTTCAGTAATCAATGCAAATCCTGGTACTTTATAACTTTGTGTCTCTCTGTACTTAAGACATTGTAATCACTGGGTGTAGAAGTTTCAATAATCAGTGCAAATCCTGGTACTTTATAACTTTGTCTCTCTCTGTACTTAAGACATTGTAACCACTGGGTGTAGGAGTTTCAATAATAAGTGCAAATCCTGGTATTTTAAAATGTTGTGTCTCTCTGTACTTAAGACATTGTAATCACTGGGTGTAGAAGTTTCAATAATCAGTACAAATCCTGGTATTTTATAACGTTGTGTCTCTCTGTAATTAAGACAGTGTAATCACTGGGCATAGAAGCTTCAACAATCAGTGCAAATCCTTGTATTTTATAACGTTGTGTCTCTCTGTACGTAAGACATTGTAATCACTAGGTGTAGAAGTTTCAACAATCAGTGCAAATCCTGGTACTTTATAACATTGTGTCTCTCTGTACATAAGACATTGTAATCACTGGGTGTAGGAGTTTCAATAATCAGTGCAAATCCTGGTATTTTATAATGTTGTGTCTCTCTGTACTTAAGACATTGTAATTACTGGGTGTAGACGTTTCAATAATCAGTGCAAATCCTAGTACTTTGTAAAGTTGTGTCTGTCTGTACATAAGACATTGTAATCACTGGGTGCAGAAGTTTCGAAAATCAGTGAAAATCCTGGTACTTTATAACGTTGTGTCTCTCTGTACGTAAGACATTGTAATCACTGGGTGTAGGAGTTTCAATAATCAGTGCAAATCCTAATATTTTATAACGTTGTGTCTCTCTGTTCTTAAGAAATTGTAATCACTGGGTGTAGAAGTTTCAATAATAAGTACAAATCCTGGTATTCTATAACGTTGTGTCTCTCTGTACTTAAGACATTATAATCACTTGGTGTAGAAGTTTCAATAATCAATGCAAATCCTGGTATTTTATAACGTTGTGTCCCTCTGTACTTAAGACATTGTAATCACTGGGTGTAGAAGTTTAAATAAACAAAGCAAATCCTGGTATTTTATAACGTTGTGTCTCTCTGTACTTAAGACATTGTAATCACTGGGTGTAGAAGTTTCAATAATCAGTGCAAATCCTTGTATTTTATAACATTGTGTCTCTCTGTACTTAAGACATTGTAATCACTGCGTGTAGAAGTTTCAATAATCATTGCAAATCCTGGTACTTTATAACTTTGTGTCTCTCTGTACTTAAGACGGTGCAATCACTGGATGTAGAAGTTTCAATAATCAGTGCAAATCCTGGTATTTTGTAACATTGTGTCTCTCTGTACTTAAGACATTGTAATCACTGGGTGTAAAAGTTTCAATAATCAGTGCAAATCCTGGTAATTTATAATGTTGTGTCTCTCTGTACTTAAGACATTGTAATCACTGGGTGTAGAAGTTTTAACAATCACTGCAAATCCTTATATTTTATAATGTTGTGTCGCTCTGTCCTTAAGACATTGTAATCACTGGGTGTAGAAGTTTCAATAATCAGTGCAAATCGTGGTACTTTATAACATTGTGTCTCTCTGTACTTAAGACATTGTAATCACTGGGTTTAGGAGTTTCAATAATCAATGCAAATCCTGGTATTTTATAAAGTTGTGTCTCTCTGTACATAAGACATTGTAATCACTGGATGTAGGAGTTGTAATAATCAGTGCAAGTCATGGTACTTTATAACCTTGTGTCTCTCTGTACTTAAGACATTGTAATCACTGGGTCTAGGAGTTTCAATAATCAGTGCAAATCCTGGTACTTTATAGCTTTGTGTCTCTCTATACTTAAGACATTGTAATCACTGGGTGTTGGAGTTTCAATAATCAGTGCAAATCCTGGTATTTTATAATGTTGTGTCTCTCTGGACTTAAGACATTGTAATCACTGGGTGTAGGAGTTTCAGTAATCAATGCAAATCCTGGTATTTTATAATGTTGTGTCTCTCTGTACTTAAGACATTGTAATCACTGGGTGTAGAAGTTTAAATAATCAGTGCAAATCCTGGTATTTTGGAACGTTGTGTCTCTCTGTACTTAAGACATTGTAATCACTGGGTGTAGAAGTTTCAATAATCAATGCAAATCCTGGTACTTTATAACTTTGTGTCTCTCTGTACTTAAGACTGTGCAATCACTGGATGTAGAAGTTTCAATAATCAGTGCAAATCCTGGTATTTTGTAACATTGTGTCTCTCTGTACTTAAGACATTGTAATCACTGGGTGTAAAAGTTTCAATAATCAGTGCAAATCCTGGAAATTTATAACGTTGTGTGTCTCTGTACTTAAGACATTGTAATCACTGGGTGTAGAAGTTTCAACAATCACTGCAAATCCTTATATTTTATAATGTTGTGTCGCTCTGTACTTAAGACATTGTAATCACTGGGTGTAGAAGTTTCAATAATCAGTGCAAATCCTGGTACTTTATAACATTGTGCCTCTCTGTACTTAAGACATTGTAATCACTGGGTGTAGGAGTTTCAATAATCAATGCAAATCCTGGTATTTTATAACGTTGTGTCTCTCTGTACGTAAGACATTGTAATCACTGGATGTAGGAGTTTCAATAATCAGTGCAAGTCATGGTACTTTATAACCTTGTGTCTCTCTGTACTTAAGACATTGTAATCACTGTGTCTAGGAGTTTCAATAATCAGTGCAAATCCTGGTACTTTATAGCTTTGTGTCTCTCTATACTTAAGACATTGTAATCACTGGGTGTAGGAGTTTCAATAATTAGTGCAAATCCTGGTACTTTATAACGTTGTGTCTCTCTGTACTTAAGACATTGCAATCACTGGGTGTAGAAGTTTCAATAATCAGTGCAAATCCTAGTACTTTGTAAAGTTTTGTCTGTCTGTACATAAGACATTGTAATCACTGGGTGCAGAAGTTTCAAAAATCCTGGCACTTTATAACGTTGTGTCTCTCTGTACGTAAGACATTGTATTCACTGGGTGTAGGAGTTTCAATAATCAGTGCAAATCCTAGTATTTTATAATGTTGTGTCTCTCTGTTCTTAAGAAATTGTAATCACTGGGTCTAGAAGTTTCAACAATCAGTACAAATCCTGGTATTGTATAACGTTGTGTCTCTCTGTACTTAAGACATTGTAATCACTTGGTGTAGGAGTTTCAGTAATCAATGCAAACCCTGGTACTTTATAACTTTGTGTCTCTCTGTACTTAAGACATTGTAATCACTGGGTGTAGAAGTTTCAATAATCAGTGCAAATCCTGGTACTTTATAACTTTGTCTCTCTCTGTACTTAAGACATTGCAATCACTGGGTGTAGAAGTTTCAATAATCAGTGCAAATCCTGGTACTTTATAACTTTGTGTCTCTCTGTACTTAAGACATTGTAATCACTGGGTGTAGGAGTTTCAATAATCAATGCAAATCCTGGTACTTTATAAGGTTGTGTCTCTCTGTACGTAAGACATTGTAATCACTGGGTGTAGTAGTTTCTATAATCAGTGCAAATCCTGGTACTTTATAACTTTGTGTATCTCTGTAATTAAGACATTGTAATCACTGGGTGTAAGAGTTTCAATAATCAGTGCAAATCCTGGTATTTTATAACGTTGTGTCTCTCTGTAATTAAGACAGTGTAATCACAGGGTGTAGAAGCTTCAACAATCAGTGCAAATCCTTGTATTTTATAACGTTGTGTCTCTCTGTACGTAAGACATTGTAATCACTGGGTGTAGAAGTTTCAACAATCAGTGCAAATCATGGAACATTATAACATTGTGTCTCTCTGTACGTAAGACATTGTAATCACTGGGTGTAGGAGTTTCAGTAATCAGTGCAAATCCTGGTATTTTATAATGTTGTGTCTCTCTGTACTTAAGACATTGTAATCACTGGGTGTAGAAGTTTCATTAATCAGTGCAAATCCTGGTACTTTATAACTTTGTGTCTCTCTGTACTTAAGACATTGTAATCACTGGGTGTAGAAGTTTCAATAATCAATGTAAATCCTGGTATTTTATAACGTTGTGTCTCTCTGTACTTAAGACATTGTAATCACTGGGTGTAGAAGTTTCAATAATCAGTGCAAATCCTGGTACTTTATAACTTTGTGTCTTCTGTACTTAAGACATTGTAATCACTGAGAGTAGAGGTTTCAATAATCAGTGCAAATCCTAGTACTTTGTAAAGTTGTGTCTGTCTGTACATAAGACATTGTAATCACTGGGTGCAGAAGTTTCAAAAATCAGTGAAAATCCTGGTACTTTATAATGTTGTGTCTCTCTGTACATAAGACATTGTAATCACTGGGTGTAGAAGTTTCAACAATCAGTGCAAATCGTTGTATTTTATAACGTTGTGTCTCTCTGTACTTAAGACATTGTAATCAATGGGTGTAGAAGTTTCAATAATCAGTACAAATCCTGGTATTTTATAACATTGTGTCTCTCTGTACTTATGACATTGTAATCACTGGGTGTAGAAGTTACAATAATCAGTGCAAATCCTGGTATTTTATAACGTTGTGTCTCTGTACTTAAGACATTGTAATCACTGGGTGTAGAAGTTTCAGTAATCAGTGCAAATCCTGGTATTTTATAACATTGTGTCTATCTGTACTTAAGACATTGTAATCACTGGGTGTAGAAGTTTCAACAATAACTGCAAATCCTTGTATTTTAAAACGTTGTGTCGCTCTGTACTTAATTCATTGTAATCACTGGGTGTAGAAGTTTCAGTAATCAGTGCAAATCCTGGTACTTTATAACATTGTGTCTCTCTCCACTTAAGACATTGTAATCACTGGGTTTAGGAGTTTCAATAATCAGTGCAAATCCTGGTATTTTATAACTTTGTGTCTCTCTGTACATAAGACATTGTAATCACTGGGTGTAGGATTTTCAATAATCAGTGCAAGTCCTGGTACTTTATAACCTTTTGTCTCACTGTACTTAAGACACTGTAATCACTGGGTGTAGGAGTTTCAATAATCAGTGCAAATCCTGGTACTTTATAACATTGTGTCTCTCTGTACTTAAGACATTGTAATCACTGGGTTTAGGAGTTTCAATAATGAATGCAAATCCTGGTATTTTATAACGTTGTGTCTCTCTGTACTTAAGACATTGTAATCACTGGGTCTAGGAGTTTCAATAATCAGTGCAAATCCTGGTACTTTATAGCTTTGTGTCTCAATAATCAGTGCAAATCCTGGTACTTTGTAAAGGTGTGTCTCTCTGTACATAAGACATTGTAATCACTGGGTGTAGAAGTTTCAACAATCAGTGCAAACCCTGGTACTTTATAACGTTGTGTCTCTCTGTACATAAGACATTGTAATCACTGGGTGTAGAAGTTTCAACAATCAGTGCAAATCCTGGTATTTTATAATGTTTTGTCTCTCTGTACGTAAGACATTGTAATCACTGGGTGTAGAGGTTTCAATAATCAGTGCAAATCCTGGTATTTTATAAGGTTGTGTCTCTCTGCACTTAAGACATTGTAATCACTGGGTGTAGAAGTTTCAATAATCAATGCAAATCCTGGTACTTTATAACTTTGTGTCTCACTGTACTTAAGTCAGTGTAATCACTGGATGTAGAAGTTTCAATAATCAGTGCAAATCCTGGTATTTTGTAACATTGTGTCTCTCTGTACTTAAGACATTGTATTCACTGGGTGTAAAAGTTTCAATAATCAGTGCAAACCCTGGTAATTTATAACGTTGTGTCTCTCTGTACTTAAGACATTGTAATCAGTGAGTGTAGAAGTTTCAACAATCACTGCAAATCCTTATATTTTATAATGTTGTGTCGCTCTGTACTTAAAACATTGTAATCACTGGGTGTAGAAGTTTCAATAATCAGTGCAAATCCTGGTACTTTATAATGTTGTGTCTCTCTGTACTTAAGACATTGTAATCACTGGGTGTAGGAGTTTCAATAATCAATGCAAATCCTGGTATTTTATAACGCTGTGTCTCTCTGTACATAACACATTGTAATCAGTGGGTGTAGGAGTTTCAATAATCAGTGCAAGTCATGGTACTTTATAACATTGTGTCTCTCTGTACCTAAGACATTGTAATCACTGGGTGTAGGAGTTTCAATAATCAGTGCAAATCCTGGTACTATATAACTTTGTGTCTCTCTATACTTAAGTCATTGTAATCACTGGGTGTTGGAGTTTCAATAATCAGTGCAAATCCTGATATTTTATAACATTGTGTCTCTCTGTACTTAAGACATTGTAATCCCTGGGTGTAGGAGTTTCAATAATCAGTGCAAATCCTGGTACTTTATAACGTTGTGTCTCTCTGTACTTAAGACATTGTAATCACTGGGTGTAGAAGTTTCAATAATCACTGCAAATCCTGGTATTTTATAACGTTGTGTCTCTCTGTACTTAAGACATTGTAATCACAGGGTGTAGGAGTTTCAGTAATCAATGCAAATCCTGGTACTTTATAACTTTGTGTCTCTCTGTACTTAAGACATTGTAATCACTGGGTGTAGAAGTTTCAATAATCAGTGCAAATCCTGGTACTTTATAACGTTGTGTCTCTCTGTAATTAAGACAGTGTAATCACTGGGCATAGAAGCTTCAACAATCAGTGCAAATCCTTGTATTTTATAACGTTGTGTCTCTCTGTACGTAAGACATTGTAATCACTAGGTGTAGAAGTTTCAACAATCAGTGCAAATCCTGGTAATTTATAACATTGTGTCTCTCTGTACGTAAGACATTGTAATCACTGGGTGTAGGAGTTTCAATAATCAGTGCAAATCCTGGTATTTTATAATGTTGTGTCTCTCTGTACTTAAGACATTGTAATTACTGGGTGTAGACGTTTCAATAATCAGTGCAAATCCTAATATTTTATAACGTTGTGTCTCTCTGTTCTTAAGAAATTGTAATCACTGGGTGTAGAAGTTTCAGAAATCAGTGCAAATCATTGTATTTTATAACGTTGTGTCTCTCTGTACTTAAGACATTGTAATCAATGGGTGTAGAAGTTTCAATAATAAGTACAAATCCTGGTATTTTATAACGTTGTGTCTCTCTGTACTTAAGACAATGTAATCACTGGGTGTAGAAGTTTCAATAATCAATGCAAATCCTGGTATTTTATAACGTTGTGTCCCTCTGTACTTAAGACATTGAAATCACTGGGTGTAGAAGTTTAAATAAACAAAGCAAATCCTGGTATTTTATAACGTTGTGTCTCTCTGTACTTAAGACATTGTAATCACTGGGTGTAGAAATTAAAATAATCAGTGCAAATCCTTGTATTTTATAACGTTGTGTCTCTCTGTACTTAAGACATTGTAATCACTGCGTGTAGAAGTTTCAATAATCATTGCAAATCCTGGTACTTTATAACTTTGTGTCTCTCTGTACTTAAGACTGTGCAATCACTGGATGTAGAAGTTTCAATAATCAGTGCAAATCCTGGTATTTTGTAACATTGTGTCTCTCTGTACTTAAGTCATTGTAATCACTGGGTGTAAAAGTTTCAATAATCAGTGCAAATCCTGATAATTTATAACGTTGTGTCTCTCTGTACTTAAGACATTG
The DNA here is from genome assembly GCF_019279795.1 of Protopterus annectens. Lineage (NCBI taxonomy): Eukaryota > Metazoa > Chordata > Ceratodontiformes > Protopteridae > Protopterus > Protopterus annectens. The sequence continues at coordinate 845,313,517 of NC_056749.1, read as the reverse complement.
TAATCACTGGGTGTAGAAGTTTCAACAATCACTGCAAATCCTTATATTTTATAATGTTGTGTCGCTCTGTCCTTAAGACATTGTAATCACTGGGTGTAGAAGTTTCAATAATCAGTGCAAATCCTGGTACTTTATAACATTGTGTCTCTCTGTACTTAAGACATTGTAATCACTGGGTTTAGGAGTTTCAATAATCAATGCAAATCCTGGTATTTTATAACGTTGTGTCTCTCTGTACGTAAGACATTGTAATCACTGGATGTAGGAGTTGTAATAATCAGTGCAAGTCATGGTACTTTATAACCTTGTGTCTCTCTGTACTTAAGACATTGTAATCACTGGGTCTAGGAGTTTCAATAATCCGTGCAAATCCTGGTACTTTATAGCTTTGTGTCTCTCTATACTTAAGACATTGTAATCACTGGGTGTTGGAGTTTCAATAATCAGTGCAAATCCTGGTATTTTATAATGTTGTGTCTCTCTGTACTTAAGACATTGCAATCACTGGGTGTAGGAGTTTCAGTAATCAATGCAAATCCTGGTATTTTATAATGTTGTGTCTCTCTGTACTTAAGACATTGTAATCACTGGGTGTAGAAGTTTCAATAATCAGTGCAAATCCTGGTATTGTATAACGGTGTGTCTCTCTGTACTTAAGACATTGTAATCACTGGGTGTAGAAGTTTCAATAATCAATGCAAATCCTGGTACTTTATAACTTTGTGTCTCTTTGTACTTAAGACTGTGCAATCACTGGATGTAGAAGTTTCAATAATCAGTGCAAATCCTGGTATTTTGTAACATTGTGTCTCTCTGTACTTAAGACATTGTAATCACTGGGTGTAAAAGTTTCAATAATCAGTGCAAATCCTGATAATTTATAACGTTGTGTGTCTGTACTTAAGACATTGTAATCACTGGGTGTAGAAGTTTCAACAATCACTGCAAATCCTTATATTTTATAATGTTGTGTCGCTCTGTACTTAAGACATTGTAATCACTGGGTGTAGAAGTTTCAATAATCAGTGCAAATCCTGGTACTTTATAACATTGTGTCTCTCTGTACTTAAGACATTGTAATCACTGGGTGTAGGAGTTTCAATAATGAATGCAAATCCTGGTATTTTATAACGTTGTGTCTCTCTGTACGTAAGACATTGTAATCACTGGATGTAGGAGTTTCAATAATCAGTGCAAGTCATGGTACTTTATAACCTTGTGTCTCTCTGTACTTAAGACATTGTAATCACTGTGTCTAGGAGTTTCAGTAATCAGTGCAAATCCTAGTAGTTTATAGCTTTGTGTCTCTCTATACTTAAGACATTGTAATCACTGGGTGTAGGAGTTTCAATAATTAGTGCAAATCCTGGTACTTTATAACGTTGTGTCTCTCTGTACTTAAGACATTGTAATCACTGGGTGTAGAAGTTTCAATAATCAGTGCAAATCCTAGTACTTTGTAAAGTTTTGTCTGTCTGTACATAAGACATTGTAATCACTGGGTGCAGAAGTTTCAAAAATCACTGAAAATCCTGGCACTTTATAATGTTGTGTCTCTCTGTACGTAAGACATTGTATTCGCTGGGTGTAGGAGTTTCAATAATCAGTGCAAATCCTAGTATTTTATAATGTTGTGTCTCTCTGTTCTTAAGAAATTGTAATCACTGGGTCTAGAAGTTTCAACAATCAGTGCAAATCCTTGTATTTTATAACGTTGTGTTTCTCTGTACTTAAGACATTGTACTCACTGGGTGTAGAAGTTTCAATAATCAGTACAAATCCTGGTATTTTATAACGTTGTGTCTCTCTGTACTTAAGACATTGAAATCACTTGGTGTAGGAGTTTCAGTAATCAATGCAAATCCTGGTACTTTATAACTTTGTGTCTCTCTGTACTTAAGACATTGTAATCACTGGGTGTAGAAGTTTCAATAATCAGTGCAAATCTTGGTACTTTATAACTTTGTCTCTCTCTGTACTTAAGACATTGTAATCACTGGGTGTAGAAGTTTCAATAATCAGTGCAAATCCTGGTACTTTATTACTTTGTGTCTCTCTGTACTTAAGACATTGTAATCACTGGGTGTAGGAGTTTCAATAATCAATGCAAATCCTGGTACTTTATAAGGTTGTGTCTCTCTGTACGTAAGACATTGTAATCACTGGGTGTAGTAGTTTCTATAATCAGTGCAAATCCTGGTACTTTATAACTTTGTGTATCTCTGTACTTAAGACATTGTAATCACTGGGTGTAAGAGTTTCAATAATCAGTGCAAATCCTGGTATTTTATAACGTGTCTCTCTGTAATTAAGACAGTGTAATCACTGGGTGTAGAAGCTTCAACAATCAGTGCAAATCCTTGTATTTTATAACATTGTGTCTCTCTGTACGTAAGACATTGTAATCACTGGGTGTAGAAGTTTCAACAATCAGTGCAAATCCTGGAACTTTATATCATTGTGTCTCTCTGTACGTAAGACATTGTAATCACTGGGTGTAGGAGTTTCAGTAATCAGTGCAAATCCTGGTATTTTATAATGTTGTGTCTCTCTGTACTTAAGACATTGTAATCACTGGGTGTAGAAGTTTCATTAATCAGTGCAAATCCTGGTACTTTATAACTTTGTGTCTCTCTGTACTTAAGACATTGTAATCACTGGGTGTAGAAGTTTCAATAATCAGTGTAAATCCTGGTATTTTATAATGTTGTGTCTCTCTGTACTTAAGACATTGTAATCACTGGGTGTAGAAGTTTCAATAATCAGTGCAAATCCTGGTACTTTATAACTTTGTGTCTTCTGTACTTAAGACATTGTAATCACTGGGTGTAGAGGTTTCAATAATCAGTGCAAATCCTAGTACTTTGTAAAGTTGTGTCTGTCTGTACATAAGACATTGTAATCACTGGGTGCAGAAGTTTCAAAAATCAGTGAAAATCCTGGTACTTTATAATGTTGTGTCTCTCTGTATGTAAGACATTGTAATCACTGGGTGTAGGAGTTTCAATAAACAGAGCAACTCCTGGTATTTTATAATGTTGTGTCTCTCTGTTCTTAAGACATTGTAATCACTGGGTGTAGAAGTTTCAACAATCAGTGCAAATCGTTGTATTTTATAACGTTGTGTCTCTCTGTTCTTAAGACATTGTAATCAATGGGTGTAGAAGTTTCAATAATCAGTACAAATCCTGGTATTTTATAACATTGTGTCTCTCTGTACTTATGACATTGTAATCACTGGGTGTAGAAGTTACAATAATCAGTGCAAATCCTGGTATTTTATAACGTTGTGTCTCTCTGTACTTAAGACATTGTAATCACTGGGTGTAGAAGTTTCAGTAATCAGTGCAAATCGTGGGATTTTATAACGTTGTGTCTATCTGTACTTAAGACATTGTAATCACTGGGTGTAGAAGTTTCAATCATCAGTGCAAATCCTGGTATTTTATAAATTTGTGTCTCTCTGTACTTAAGACCATGTAAGCACTGGGTGTAGAAGTTTCAACAATAACTGCAAATCCTTGTATTTTATAACGTTGTGTCGCTCTGTACTTAATTCATTGTAATCACTGGGTGTAGAAGTTTCAGTAATCAGTGCAAATCCTGGTACTTTATAACATTGTGTCTCTCTCCACTTAAGACATTGTAATCACTGGGTGTAGGAGTTTCAATAATCAGTGCAAATCCTGGTACTTTATAACGTTGTGTCTCTCTGTACTTAAGACATTGTAATCACTGGGTGTTGGAGTTTCAATAATCAGTGCAAATCCTGGTATTTCATAATGTTGTGTCTCTCTCTGTACTTAAGACATTGTAATCCCTGGGTGTAGGAGTTTCAATAATCAGTGCAAATCCTGGTACTTCATAACGTTGTTTTGCTCTGTACATAAGACATTGTAATCACTGGGTGTAGGATTTTCAATAATCAGTGCAAGTCCTGGTACTTTATAACCTTTTGTCTCTCTGTACTTAAGACACTGTAATCACTGGGTGTAGGAGTTTCAATAATCAGTGCAAATCCTGGTCCTTTATAACTTTGTGTCTCTCTGTACTTAAGACATTGTAATCACTGGGTGTTGGAGTTTCAATAATCAGTGCAAATCCTGGTATTTCATAATGTTGTGTCTCTCTCTGTACTTAAGACATTGTAATCCCTGGGTGTAGGAGTTTCAATAATCAGTGCAAATCCTGGTACTTCATAACGTTGTTTTGCTCTGTACTTAAGACATTGTAATCACTGGGTGTAGGAGTATCAATAATCAGTGCAAATCCTGGTACTTTATAATGTTGTGTCTCTCTGTACTTAAGACATTGAAATCACTGGGTGTAGATGTTTCAATACTCAGTGCAAATCCTGGTACTTTATAACGTCGTGTCTCTCTGTACTTAAGACATTGTAATCATTGGGTGTAGGAGTTTCAATAATCAATGCAAATCCTGGTACTTTATAACTTTGTGTCTCTCTGTACTTAAAACATTGTAATCACTGCATGTAGAAGTTTCAATAATCAGTGCAAATCCTGGTACTTTATAACTTTGTGTCTCTCTGTACTTAAGACATAGTAATCACTGGGTGTAGTAGTTTCAATATACAATGAAAATCTTGGAACTTTATAATGTTATGTCTCCCTGTACGTAAGACATTGTAATCACTGGGTGTAGTAGTTTCAATAATCAGTGCATATCCTGGTACTTTATAACTTTGTGTCTCTCTGTACTTAAGACATAGTAATCACTGGGTGTAGTAGTTTCAATATACAATGAAAATCTTGGAACTTTATAATGTTATGTCTCCCTGTACGTAAGACATTGTAATCACTGGGTGTAGGAGTTTCAATAATCAATGCAAATCCTGGTACTTTATAACTTTGTGTCTCTCTGTACTTAAGACATTGTAATCACTCAGTGTAGGAGTTTCAATAATCAGTGCAAATCCTGGTATTTTATAACATTGTGTCACTCTGTACTTTAGACATTGTCATCACTGGGTGTAGAAGTTTCAACAATCAGTGCAAATTCTGGTATTTTATAACGTTGTGTCTTTCTGTACTTAAGACATTGTAAGCATTGGGTGTAGAAGTGTCTATAATCAGTGCAAATCCTGGTACTTTATAACTTTGTGTCTCTCTGTACTTAAGACATTGTAAACACTGGGTATAAAAGTTTCAATAATCAGTGCAAATCCTGGTATTTTATAACGTTGTGCCTCACTGTACTTAAGACATTGTAATCACTGGGTGTAGAAGTTTCAATAATCAGTGCAAATCCTGGTACTTTATAACTTTGTGTCTCTCTGTACTTAAGACATTGTAATCACTGGGTGTAGACGCTTCAATAATCAGTGCAAATCCTGGTACTTTGTAAATTTGTGTCTCTCTGTACGTAAGACATTGTAATCACTGGGTGTAGAAGTTTCAACAATCAGTGAAAATCCTGGTACTTTATAATGTTGTGTCTCTCTGTACGTAAGACATTGTAATCACTGGGTGTAGGAGTTTCAATAATCAGTGCAAATCCTGGTATTTTATAACGTTGTGTCTCTCTGTTCTTAAGACATTGTAATCATTGGGTGTAGAAGGTTCAACAATCAGTGCAAATCCTGGTATTTTATAACGTTGTGTCTCTCTGTACTTAAGATATTGTAATCTCTGGGTGAAGAAGTTTCAATAATCATTACAAATCCTTGTATTTTATAACGTTGTGTCTCTCTGTACTTAAGTCATTGTAATCACTGGATGTAGAAGTTTCAATAATCAATGCAAATCCTGGTATTTTATAATGTTGTGTCTCTCTGTACTTAAGACATTGTAATCACTGGGTGTAGAAGTTTCAATAATCAATGCAAATCCTGGTATTTTATAATGTTGTGTCTCTCTTTACTTAAGACAGTGTAATCACTGGGTGCAGAAGTTTCAACAATCAGTGCAAATCCTGGTATTTTATAACATTGTGTCTCTCTGTACGTAAGACATTGTAATCACTGGGTGTAGAAGTTTCAACAATCAGTGCAAATCCTGGTTCTTTATAACATTGTGTCTCTCTGTACGTAAGACATTGTAGTCACTGGGTGAGGAGTTTCAATAATCAGTGCAAATCCTAGTATTTTATAACATTGTGTCTCTCTGTACTTAAGACATTGTAATCCCTGGGTGTAGAAGTTTCAATAATCTGTGCAAATCCTGGTACTTTATAACGTTGTGTCTCTCTGTACTTAAGGCATTGTAATCACTGGGTGTAGAAGTTTCATTAATCAGTGCAAAACCTGGAACTTTATAACATTTTGTCTCTCTGTACTTAAGACATTGTAATCACTGGGTGTAGAAGTTTCAACAATCAGTGCAAATCATTGTACTTTATAACTTTGTGTCTCTCTGTTCTTAAGGCATTGTAATCACTGGGTGTAGAAGTTTCAACAATCAGTGCAAATCCTGGTATTTTATAACGTTGTGTCTCCCTGTACTTAAGACAGTGTAATCACTGGGTGTAGTAGTTTCAATAAGCATTGCAAATCCTGGTATTTTATAACGTTGTGTCTCTGTGTACTTAAGACATTGTAATCACTGGGTGTAGAAGTTGCAATACTCAATGCAAATCCTGGTACTTTATAACTTTGTGTCTCTCTGTACTTAAGACAGTGTAATCACTGGATATAGAAGTTTCAATAATCAGTGCAAATTCTGGTATTTTGTAACATTGTGTATCTCTGTACTTAAGACATTGTAATCACTGGGTGTAAAAGTTTCAATAATGAGTGCAAATCCTGGTAATTTATAACGTTGTGTCTCTCTGTACTTAAGACATTGTAATCACTGGGTGTAGAAGTTTCAACAATCACTGCAAATCCTTGTATTTTATAACGTTGTGTAACTCTGTACTTAAGACATTGTAATCACTGGGTGTAGAAGTTTCAATAATCAGTGCAAATCCTGGTACTTTATAATGTTGTGTCTCTCTGTACTTAAGATATTCTAATCACTGGGTGTAGGAGTTTCAATAATCAATGTAAATCCTGGTACTTTATAACGTTGTGTCTCTCTGTACGTAAGACATTGTAATCACTGGGTGTAGGAGTTTCAATAATCAGTGCAAGTGCTGGTACTTTGTAACCCTGTTTGTCTCTGTACTTAAGACATTGTAATCACTGGGTGTAGGAGTTTCAATAATCAGTGCAAATCCTGGTACTTTATAACGTTTTGTCTCTCTGTACTTAAGACATTGTAATCACTGGGTGTAGGAGTTTCAATAATCAGTGCAAATCCTTGTATTTTATAACATTGTGTCTCTCTATACTTAAGACATTGTAATCACTGGGTGTAGGAGTTGCAATAATCAGTACAAATCCTGGTATTTTATAACGTTGTGTCTCTCTGTACTTAAAACATTGTAATCACTGGGTGTAGGAGTTTCAATAGTCAATGCAAGTCCTGGTACTTTATAACTTTGTGTCTCTCTGTACTTAAGACATTGTAATCACTGGGTGTAGGAGTTTCAATAATCATTGCAAATCCTGGTATTTTATAACTTTGTGTCTCTCTGTACTTAAGACATTGTAATCCCTGGGTGTAGGAGTTTCAATAATCAGTGCAAATCCTGGTACTTTATGACGTTGTGTCTCACTGTACTTAAGACATTGTAATCCCTTGGTGTAGGAGTTTCAATAATCAGTGCTACTTTTGTCTTTTTTCCTGAACTAGTTCATCTCATTTTCATGCATCTAGTTTTTGAGCTGTTGGTAATGGGTGATCCCATGTGATATAAACTTCATCATTCTCCATAATGCTTTGTGGTTCATGTTTCCAGTGCTTCTCAAGTATTTCAATGTCATAGTGTTTGCCCAATCCCCAATGGTGCATTCTTGCCACCCTTTTGTGCCTTGCAGCACAGAGGACCTCTGCCATGAGTGTATCTGACCCAACAACAAGATGTCTGACCATTTCCATTTTTTTTACAGAACCTGCATTTGTCTTGGCTTTGTAAACCAATATGGACTTAGTCCCCTACCATGGGCCACCATTACTAACCTTTGATCTTTTGTTTACACCTCTCCTTAACCGTTCCTGTGTCAGAACCTGAGCAACATGAGGTTGTTATAGGAGATCTCTGTATTTTCTACAGTATTTATGCCTTTCCACATTTCTTTCCTTTTCAACTAATGCTTCTCCTTATAGTCTTTCCTTCTCTGTGTTTTTTGGTGCATTCAATTGCTGCCTGATTTTATCTACTTCTGGTTTTATTTCTATTTTCATTTGTTACTGATATGCTTCTGCTAAACTAAATGAAGATGCCACCTTAGACTTCTCTTCATGTTTTAAAATATTGACTATGTTTGGATCTGGTGAGGTCAGCAGATATGTCCCACAACTGTGGAGTAATACATGTAATCAATTTTGAGATGCGCCATAACTCCATCAGATCAAAAAATATTTAATCTTGGTGTATGCTGTTTTTTATATATCATTTGATAAGCATGAAGCATTTTTCTTAATTTCAAAAAGAAAAATCCCTGGTATCCCTCGAAGTCTCAGAAAACCCAGCATGCAACCTATACTGAGTCAAAAACAAACCAAGCACAAACTTTGTGGTATGGAGGATGTGAAGTTCACTCCCTGAAATATGTTATACACCTAGTTCACTAATAAAATTCAAACTTTAAAATATGTACTACAAAATAATAAAATAGTAGGTACAGTTGAGTTAAAATGAAATATCCTTTATTGAAATACACAGACAAGCAATCCTAGTTGCGTATAATGAAAAATATTAAATACATGTATTAATTTATATATAATTAGCATGTTAGGAGCAAGGGATGGTTACAGGGGTGGTTCTGTTACGAGCAATGAAAGCTTTACACTCATTTCTTTAACCAAGCCCCCCTTCCCCCTTAACAGCATAATGTAAACTGAGACTGTGCTACCTTAGAACTGAAGCTAAAAAGCTAGAGACAAATTAAAGAATATAATATAAGAACAGCTTATTAAGGCTAACTTACTAATCCAGACTTAATTAAGAAACCAGCTCAGTAACAAAATTACTAGCACATTTTCAACACACTAACACACATTTTCATTTGAAATGTTTTTCAGTTTTTCTTGTGCAAGTTTTTTTTCCTTCTAAATTCTCTCTTAATCTTTCTGAATATCTTCTATCTGAAACTTCTGGGCTTCTTGTTAACAGTAACAATACACAATTTCTTCCTTATCCTCAAGAGTCCACTCTGTCATATTTATTGCTGTTTTGTGGTTGGTCAGTTTTTGTGATTTTTATGGACTACGACTTCTTTCTACAAAAGTTGGCTATCCTCACCCTGAGCTTGGCCTAACCCCATTGCAAGAATGTTTCCAGTTCTTGAGAATTCCACACTGTCATTTTTTGCAGTCCTTGCACCATTGTGTACACCAGTACTGGGCACTTTTTTATCCTTGGACCTACACATCCAGCTGTCTTTTTAATTTTTAACTTACATCTCTCCAGGATATATGCTACATTAAAATACAGTCCATATATCCGTGTCATCTTGGTGAGATTTTCTATAAACATGGTCCACCATGTGAAGGTACAAACCAATACTTGAAGAAGAATTCAGCCAGCAATACGACTCTCCGTTTCTTGCTGATTTCGTCATCTCTCCATTAGGAGCCTAAACCCAGTTTTTCAGAAAATGATTTCTTGTCTGTAAGGGAGCTGTGATACCAGCCAAGGAATGACAAAATCAGATTGTCTGTTTGTAAGACCAATCAATCTAATAGTGTTAAAACCCTGGACCTGACCATGAGGAGACCTGACACTATCTGCACCGTACAATGTTATTTTCTAAAGAGTTCAGTCATTTTACAGGGATGCCTTTGCAAAAAACTTAATTTTCAGTTTTGTAAATAGATAGTTAATTCATCTCCTATGCATATGATTTCTTGAGAGGTTAGTTATAGTATTATTTACTTATTTATTTGACATTTGTTAGTCCAGTTGAGCTGTTACCCTTTTTCAGCAAAGGCCAGGGGAGAAAAGCTCCACAGTTAACATATATGCAAAGTATGGTACAATATTTAAAAGTTAGTTCGTAGTTAACAATTTCTAATGTTGATGTACCAGGGTTTTTACAGAAATATACAGTCATTATCAAGAACACAGATACAAAGGTTGTAGCTACATAGCAACATAAAACAAAAAGCAATACTAACCTCTAGATATTATGTTAAACAAATAGTTCAGAGATAATCATATTTGAACAGAAATAATTAGTAGGTAATCAAAGCTATTTATAAATCAGTTTCAACATTTAAGGTTGTTGAATGGAGATGATAGAAAAAAGGGGGAGAGGAGGGAAGGAGATAGCTGAGGAGGTAATGGTAGACAGTTAAGGAGGCTAAGTGCAATGGTGGGTCCATGCACTTCTTAGAAAGTTTTTACTTGCAGCTTTTAATTGTTTGTGTTGCTTAATACTTCAAATATCCATGGGGAATTTGTTCCAAGAGAGGGCAGGGACGAATTCAACATGTTTATTGGTCCATAAATATTTTGATCATTAGAAGGGCTACATTTATGAAGGGAGATGCCATAAGTTTCTTTATAAATGGCAACAATTTTACCCTTTTTGGTACTTCTGTTAAAGAGCTTGGTGAGTGGAATACCAAAAGGTTACGCCACTATTTTTATGAATTTATGTAGATCAGATCCTACTCATCCACAAAATTTTGTTTTCAGGAATACATTCCTTACTGTAACAAATCTTAAATCTTTCAGCTATGGCTAAGTTTCTAACTCAGAAATCATTGAAAAGGCATCATTGAATGTGCTTAGCGACATCCAGTATAGCTGTTTCTTAGAATGCCTGGAGTTTATTCTTTCTTTTTTGTGACATTAGAAAAAAGAGTTAAGTTATTACCAGGACAATTAGGGAATCACAGTCCTCAAAAACCTTTCATATACTTCAACCATCTTCGACTTGACATTACACTTTGCCATTCCTTTATATATTTTTTCAACTCTCTTGTAAAGCACTAAGGATTAAAGACAGTCAGTAATGCTGTGCATTACAGCTTCATACTTCGTTTATGTTCGGAAAATACGTTTGTGCAAAACCAGTTGCTGTATTCAAAAAGTGTCCCTGAATTGGGGCTTTTGTTTTCTCATTATTTTAGTTTATTCTTTGATTCTTGAGCAAAAAAGTTTAATTTATTTATTTATTTAAATATGTCACTGGGGTAGAACACTGACCAGACAATGACCGACTACAGACTCAGCCTAGGCTACATCATAATGTAGCAAAACAATGTACAGTTCACAAATAACAGAGGCTTATTTTTATGAGTTAAGCATAGATAATCTGACTGATAATATACACAAAGAAGAACTAACAAACCAAATATAGTTGAGAGCTATAAAATGTTTACGTAGTTTAGTCAATGGGTATTAGAGTCAAATCATTTCTTCCTATGATGTCTGCCAGCCCTTTAACATTTAACTTAGAGTAAGAGAGAAAATAAAGTTGGACTGTCATTTGCATATACTTAGTCCAAGCTGTTCTTCAGTCAATCTTGACAGTCTCCCGGATGTCAGAAATATATATTTGGGAGATATGCTTGACTCTAAAAGCACTGACCAGAGCTATAGTATTAAATATTCCAACAGATGTGTGGATAAAATCTGTAACTGCCTCATCCAAGGTTGGCAGCTTTATCTGAAGACTCAGATGAATGGATTTAGTGATGTCTTGAAAATATTCATCATACTATTTATGTTGAGGCAGGTGTTTTACCTTAGCAACAGATGACAGCCATTGGGTAACAAGCACTTACTGAGTTTGCCAGAATTTCTATTGAGGTACATTTGGTTGGAAACCAGGGCAGAATACAGACTAATATATTTTATCTATTTGTTTTTTCTTCCTGTGCTTATATGAAATGTAATAAACTGTTTGAGGCCATAAAGTGGAACAGTAGACTATGAGGGGAAGAAGGCAATATGTACCTCCATTGCTTGCTATTGTATCTTCAAAAGTACTGTCCCATTGCCAGCTCAGAGTGCCTTCCATAATAATGGGGTCTGTTTAGCTGTAATATAAAGTTTAAGCAAGACAACTATCTGTACAATGAAGAACTTGGAGCCTCGAGCCACTCGAACAGATTTTATTACAAAAAATAAACCACGCAAAAGAAACGAGAAATGCTTAACTTCTTCTCTGCGTTTTTCATTATCCATGTAACTTCATCAGCATGCACATAGCTTACAAACTCTTATTTTATACAGACTTGTCTCATTAAACATCCAATCAATAAAAACATTGAATTAGCAGGGTTAGTTATTACAATTAATTACAGCTAAAAAGCCTACATAAAAAGCCTACATAAAAACATAGATTTAAAACTTTAAATTATTATATCATATACATTACAATGCATTATATCTCAAAAATTAAGAAATGTTAAAATGTTATTAGGAATATAGTACTATTTCATTATAATAAAATTATATTCAGATAAAATTAAATACACTGGAGCTGTATGCTAATCTGACTCAGCACCATCTTGTGACAACTTGTGCAAATCACATATTCTTTCAAAAAACTTTTCAGTCCAAGTTTCTTCAAAGGTTATACAGTCTTTTGTCATTACTAACACCTTGTCTATAATTTAAATACCCTCTCTAATACCTCTATATGAATAAATACTTAAAATATTTGTATATATACATATCATTGTACAATTATATCCTTTTCATAATCTAGCCGCTCTCAATTTTAAAATAGGTACAAGTTAATTCATCCCTGGCTTTCTACTAGCTTCTAGTACCAGTTGCCAGTATAGTTCCCTCACTTCTATCCTATTCTCCCAATCACCACCTCTGATATCTTGTGGGATAACTTCTAACACAAAAAAAAAACACAAAGGAAGCTTGTTTACAAACTATAGTATGTTTGTAAAGGGCATTATTAACATCTTTTTTGCTTATGTCATATATGTGTTCATATATTCGTCTTTTAAATGCCCTTTCAGTTTTACCCACATAAAAGGAGGTACATTTCTGACATTCTGCCAGGTATACTATTCCTTTTGTATCGCAGTTAGCATAAGTTTTACTAATGAACAATCTCTCTCTAGCCGTTAAAAAGTGACTTTCTTTGTTCAGCACATATTTACATTATTTGCATCTGCCACATTTAAAGGTGCCTTTCTTCCTATAACTTGTTTCGTTATGTCCAGTCCTATTTTCTAACATATTTTTATATTCCTATCTTTTCTATAACTTAATGTAATAGGTTGTTTAAAAATTGTAGTGAGGTCTGAAAATTCTGAAAACATTTTCCAATTTTTATTTACTATCTGTTTTATAAGCCCGCATTCATAGTTGAAATTCATAATACAGGCACTATTAAATCCCTATTATTATTATCAGGTATATTTTTGTCCTTTTCTTCCATATTTTTTATATTCATTTGAACTTCCTTCCCTAACAATGGACTAAAATCCCCTATCCTTAATTTTACTTCATCCATAACTTCATCAATAAGCTTTTCTGGATACTTTCTATCTAAAAACATTTCTTTCAGTTTGTTACATTCATCCTCAAACTCCTTTTGAACTGTAGTCATTCTTGATATTCTTATGAACTGTCCCTTGACTAAATTTGTTTAAAGGGGTGGGCACTAGTATAATATAAATAGGAGTTGGAGAATGTCTCCTTCCTAAAAAATTTTGACTCAAATTTATTATCGTGATAGTTCTTATGTAGTGTGATATCCAAATATTCTAACTTTTCTTTATTTATTTTATTTGTAAATTTGAGAAAATCTGTTGTATTATTAATAAATTCCATAAATTCTTTTATTTTTGCATCCGATTCCAACCAAAAGAAACACAAATCATCTAAGAATCGCTTATAGAAGTTACAATGATTCATATGTGGTGATGAAGTAAGGATTTTTTTTCCCCATGTATTTAAAACTATATTATCAAATCTGGGGGCACAACAGGCCCCCATAGCTGCACCTTTTATTTGTCTAAAGAATTCTCCTTCAAACACTACAAAATTATTTAACAGTAGCAGTTCTAGGAGTTCCATGATTACTCTTAGTTCCTTCCAAACAAAGTCAAATAAATGAGCCGTTGATTCTGCAGCAGAGGGAAGAGAAGAGATTAATGGGAGCTTTGAAGATATTCCCAACGTATTTAGAAGTCAGAGAACTACCTTACTAAGTGTAGCTGGTATACAAATACAAAGAGATGTGAGACCTAAGGAAAGGCGTAAAAATGATGCTGAACCTAATGCAGGTAACCAAAGCATTGAACAACATAATGACTTTGTTTGGCAGGACTGGTTAAAAGAACCGGATATTTTTAATAGTAAAAATTTTCAAAGAAATGAATATGAAAAAGTGAATACATATAATGATAATGTATGTTGGTTACAGGACTTGATGTCAAAATATAAAACATTGCATTTAGACAATGAATATTTAAAGAAATGTTTATTGTTAGGCGTTGTGCCTAAAGGGTCACGGGTTTACAAATACCCAAATAATACAAAAGAAAGTAGTATAAAGGATCTAATGAAAATATTTGGTGAATGTGGGTTTGGTATCATGAAAATTATTATTAGAGATAACGAAACTGAAATGGACCAGTTATATAAAAAAATAGAAGGTCTTAATGACAACATTTTTAATGACCTGTTGTTTACAGTTGAAAATGAAAAAGTTAAGTACTATAACATTAAAAAGAAAGTGGATGAAAAATGTTATAATAACTCTAGAAGAAAAGCTAAGAAAATAGAGAGAGATGTATTAGAATACAAAGAGAAGAGATGTTACTCTAAAACCAAGACACGGGGAAGATATGGAGGCTATTATGGTGCATACAATAATGGTGGATGGGAAAGGAATGATAGAGATAAACAGGGAGCCTCAGGCCTACACAATCATGCCTATAATAATAATAATAATAAAAATCAATGGGAAGCTAGGGAGTATAATGATACTCACGCCAGAGTACATTTTAATAATAACAATAGACTAAGTGAAAATGAACAAGAAATAAGGGAAAGTGAGAATCAAGTGTATGACTTGAATGACCCTTTGGATTCCCCCCTACCTTGACGGTCGGAGAGGATTCAGAACAAATCAACAACAGAATACAATAAAGATATGATAGATGATAATAATAAGGATATAGTTAAAATTAATGAAAATGTGTTTAGATATCAGAACTTTAATATATTTAACTATAACTATATTGAAATTAATGAATGGCATTTCAGGCTATTCATGAAAGGACTAAAATGTGTTCCTATAATGAAAAGCAAAGTAAAACTCTAATTGATTTAAAACTATTTATTAGAAAGAAACATTTTGAAATAATATTTCAAAATAACAGCTTTGTTAATCAAACCACTTCCACTGATATAGTACCACTTAGAAAGAAAAGTACTGCCAGCCCTATCATACACCCTCAGCTTAAACATTTTGAGATGGTGGCAGAGAGGGAACCTAGAGAGAAACTGGAGAAAACAAGAACGAGACCAAACTTGTTGTGGCAGGAAAGACGATTGTTAAATAAATTTAGAGAGGATAAAAATATAAGAATTTCAAGGAGGGGGAAATGTAATAATGGATAACATTACTTATAATACTAAAACGGAAGAATTATTAAGGAATGAAGATAGATATGAGGAAGTATCCATTAATGAAATAAACATAGCTTATTCCAAAATTGATTTTGCTTTGAAAGAACTTTTGAGTGATGAGTTAATGAATAAACAGACGTTTGAATATCTGTATGTGGAGAAACCTCTTATACCAGTTATTTTTGGCACTATAAAAGTGCATAAAGATACAAAAAAACCACCAATCAGGCCTATAGTTTCAGCTAATGGATCGAAAACATATCCACTAGCTAAATTTGTGGATGATAAAATAAAGAATGTAGGGATAGACAAAGAAGGATATTTAAAAGACTCATGGGACTTATTAAAAAGTGTCAATGACCAGTTATACAATAAAGATATCACCTTTTTAACAGTGGATATAATATATTTATTTTCTGTGATTCCACATCAAATAGGAATGGACTGGTTCCTAGAAGCTTTACTTGATACCAAAACATTTAATTGGAAGGAACTAAGAGTAATCATGGAACTCCTAGAACTGATACTGTTAAATAATTTTGTAGTATTTGAAGGAGAATTCTTTAGACAAATAAAAGGTGTAGCTATGGGTGGCCTGTTGTGCCCCCAGATTTGCTAATATAGTTTTAAATACATGGGAAAAGAAATTCCTTACTTCATCACCATATATGAATCATTGTAATTTCTATAAGCGATACTTAGATGATTTGTGTTTCTTTTGGTTGGAACCGGATGCAAAAATAAAAGAATTTATGGAATTTATTAACAATACAACAGATTTTCTCAAATTTGCATATAAACTAAATAAAGAAAAAGTTAGAATATTTGGATATCACACTATATAAGAACTATCAAGATAATACATTTGAGTCAAAAATTTTTAGGAAGGAGACATTCTCTAACTCCTATTTATATTATACTAGTGCCCACCCCTTTAAACAAAAAAAGAACTTAGTCAAGGTACAGTTCATAAGAATATCAAGAATGACTACAGTTCAAAAGAAGTTTCAGGAAGACTGTAACAATCTGAAAGAAATGTTTTTAGATAGAAAGTATCCAGAAAAGCTTATTGATGAAGTAATGGATGAAGTTATGGTTGAAGTAAAATTAAGAAGGATAGGGTATTTTAGTCCATAGTTAGGGAAGGGAGTTCAAACGAATATGAAAAATACAGAAGAAAAGGAAAAAAATATACCTGATAATAATAATAGGGATTTTTAATAGTGCCTATATTATGAATTTCAACTATGAATTCGGGCTTATAAAACAGATAGTAAATAAAACTTTGAAAATGTTTTCAGAATTTTCAAACCTCACTACAATTTTTAAACAACCTATTACACTTAGTTATAGAAAAGATAGGAATATAAAAAATATGTTAGAAAATAGGACTGGACATAAGGAAACAAGTTATAGGAAGAAAGGGACCTTTAAATGTGGCAGATGCAAACAGTGTAAATATGTGCTGAACAAAGAAAGTCACTTTTTAACGGCTAGAGAGAGATTGTTCATTAGTAAAACTTACGCTAACTGCGATACAAAAGGAATAGTATACCTAGCAGAATGTCAAAAATGTACCTCATTTTATGTGGGTAAAACTGAAAGGGCATTTAAAAGACGAATATATGAACACATATATGACATAAGTAAAAAAGATGTTAATATTGCCCTTTACAAACATACTACAGTTTGTAAACAAGCTTCCTTTGTGTTTTTTGTATTAGAAGTTATCCCACAAGATATCAGAGGTGGTGACTGTGAGAATAGTATAGAAGTGAGGGAACTCTACTGGCAACTGGTACTAGAAGCTAGTATAAAGCCAGGGATGAAGGAACATGTCTCTATGGTACCTATTTTAAAATTGAGAGCGGTTAGATTATGAAAAGGATATAATTGTACAATGATATGTATATATAAAAATATTTTAAATATTTATTCATATAGAGGTATTAGAGAGGGTATTTAAATTATAGACAAGGTGTTAGTAATGACAAAAGACTGTATAACCTTTGAAGAAACTTGGACTGAAAAGTTTTTTGAAAGAATACGTGATTTGCACAAGTTGTCACAAGATGGAGTCAGATTAGCATACAGCTCCAGTGTATTTAATTTTATCTGAATATAATTTTATTATAATGAAATAGTATTATATTCCTAATAATTTTTTTAAATTTCTTAATTTTTAAGATATAATGCATTGTAATATATATGATATAATAATTTAATTAATTTTAAAAGTTTTAAATCTATGTTTTTATGTAGGCTTTTTATGTAGGCTTTTTAGCTGTAATTAATTGTAATAACTAACCCTGCTAATGCAATGTTTTTACTGACTGGATGTTTAATGAGACAAGTCTGTATAAAATAAGAGTTTGTAAGCTATGTGCATGCTGATGATGTTACATGGATAACGAAAAATGCGGAGAAAATGTTAAGCATTTCTAGTTGCTTTTGTGCAGTTCATTTTTTGTAATAAAGTCTGTTCGAATGGCTCGAGGCTCCAAGTGCTTCATTGTACAGATAGTGGTCTAGTTTTGCTTGTGGGGCACTCTTTCTTCGTTGGTTTGGTGATAACGTTTAAGCAAGCTATGCTTGGCAGTCTGTCCCAGACAGCCAGGGTGTGAGCTGCTCATGGAATTCATTTTGTAGTCCTGGCTGTAATTTCCTCAATTTCCACTTGCAAACCAAATGACTATGCATATGTGTCACTCAGGCAGTGCCCCCAGGCTGCCACTGAAATGTGACACCTAAGCCCAGTGACCTTTCTCAGTTAGTAGTTAAATAGTATTAATACCACAGAAGATTATGATGGGGTCTCTGATTATAATCAGGTAATTATGTGTTTGAGACATGGATGACACAAAATAGTAGACCAAAGTTCAAGAGGTGAATCTTGGCATCCAAGTCAAGAACGCATAATGAGGATGATGATCCCTGAGATCCAATTATATTTCCTTGACAAACGTGACGCCTTATTTCCTCCATGTCCTATCAGCTACAAAAAAACAAAAAGAAAGAAAAAAGTCAAGGAGAGGAGAGTGTTTTATTAGCATCCAAATTCTTTGAAATCTGACAGAACATTTTAGCAATACCAAACAAACAGTAGGCAGAAAGAAATTGTCCTTCAGAAAAATGAAATACTTTAAAAGCTGTTATGTCTTGTTTATAAATGCAGAGAGCACAGTATTTAATAGCTTCGAACACCATTTTACCTTCTGCTCCTGCTTTTTGCAAGATGATACTGTCTGCTGTCAATCTACAGTATGAGACCGGATCTTAACAGCAGTGAGAGGTGCTTAACAAAAGTCTGTTAATCGCATTTCTGGCATCAGTTTTTCCTAATTTTGGAGTGCAGCTGCAGTGTAATAATAATTGTCATGGTCCTAATAAAAACTACACAGACACCCATAGACTTTTGATGACCTTTATTGTAATTAAAATGGAATAATAAATATAAAACTTTATTGAAGCACACAAAATCAACTCATTGCAACAAATAAGATAACTAAACATAAGGGCAGTGTACCCGATCACCCTTGGATAAACAGCGTCCCCCACTTCCTCTCTTATCATTGTAATCATAAAGGCAGAGTCCCCACTCACCTTAATATCAACAATTCCATCCTTCCATTCCAAGTCATCCTCCATCAAATATCACCACCTCAAATTCCAATTATCCTGCTGAGGGGGAACAGAAGAGGGTCAGGCCTGACCCTCTTCTCCGCCCATCAAACCATCACCAAAACGGGTTGGGCTGGGAGGGCAACAAGACCACACCAAAATTTGCTTAGTCACACTAATTTCCCCTTCAAAAACTCCTAAGACCCACCCCTTAGCCTTACCTCACTTCCTACCTCAGCTCCCAACTTAATCAACCCTTTCCTAGCCACTATCTACCCACACAAAACCTAAATTACCTAGCTCCTTACATCCCAGCTCCCCCCCCCCACAATAAGGCCGTTCCCATGACAAATTCATCTGCTCCAAACTTCACTTGTTATGGTCCTGATAAAAACTACACAGACACCCACAGACTTTTGATGACCTTTATTATAATGAAAATGGAATAATAAACATAAAACTTTATTGAAGCACATGAAATCAACTAATAGCAACAAATAAGATAACTAAACATAAGGGCAGTGTACCCGCTCACCCTTGGATAAGCAGCAACCCCCACTTGCTCACTTATCATTGTAATCATAAAGGCAGCATCCCCACTCACCTTACTATCACTAATTCCATCCTTCCATTCCAAGTCATCCACCATCAAATATCACCACCTCAAATTCCAACTATCCTGCTGAGGGGGAACAGAAGAGGGTCAGGCCTGACCCTCTTCTCCGCCCACCAGCCTGAAAGGGCTATTCCCCCTCAGACAACACCCCTTTTCAGTAGATCCTCCACCATCAAACTCAGAGTAAGGTTAAATAAATCAAGCCCAAATTCATTGAGATGAACTCCATCTGACCTATACCATACAGGATCCCTGCTCTCAAACTCCACATACTGTATAATATGCACCCCAATTTCTTTCAAATATTTCACCAATGTAAAACTGACATACTTACAAGCCCTCTCCATGACCACAAAATTCTTTGCCTCCCTCCACACTAACCAGGGAATAATCTCAGACCAAATCAAAACCACTGATGGATACATCTTTCTGAATGCTAACACCTCCTCACAAAAGTGATAAACCAATTGCCTTTTCAGAACTCTACCTAAATCATTCCCCCCTAAATGGATCAACAAAATCTGTGGCAAACTCCACTGACTCTGTAACCCAGTAAATACCTGCAATATCCTGCTCCACATTAACCCTCTAACACCATGCCAGATGGCCTTCAATCCAAAATGGTCCAGACCCAAATTAACTGTCGCACATCTAGCTGCCCAGTATACAAAAGAATGACCCAAGATGATGATGCTTCTGCTACCTAAAAAAAAAAAAAAAAAAAAAAAAAAAAAAAAAAAAAATTAAACAAAGCCTCTCAGAAAGCTACTTAATATATGTCAAAACGGCATTGGAATACCACCTTCCCACTCTCTTGATTACTTCTATTGAACTTCCATCCTTCGCTAAATAAAATGCCCTGCCCATACTGAATGAATGAGAAGAAAACTTATTCCCTTCTAAACCAGCACTACCAAGAGCCCTTCTCATAACCAAGTTCAATTGCTCGCCCATCAAGCCTTTACCACCTACTGATGTAAAAACTAACCTTTTGAATCTACCATTTTGAACCACCTGCAACCTCTTTCCCCACACCACAGGACATCTCCAACTAGCTTCAACCTCCTCCAAAACTATTGAGGACCCTAGCCCTTCCTGATCCATCTTCGAAGACCGCAGCCTAATATGCACTGCCTTAGGCAATATCAGCACATCCTCCCATACCAACAAACCCAATAACACAGACACACAAAATGCCACACAATACATCCACACACTAACTATACACCACAAAGCATACTCCTCCAGAGATTCACACACTTTTCCTAAACCCCTTAGCAACAATCTTAAAATCCCCTTCATCACCGGCCATCTCCACTGACTCCTCCTTCAACTCTGCCCCAACCTTTTAATAATCAACTCACCACTCATGACCTAGTCCAATCCTATAATCTGGCCAATCGAGTGAAAGCAGCAATAGCTGCCAATGCCACCCTTACCGTTTGAACTGCCTTACCCTGCTGCCTCAACACAGCTAAGTAACGCAACAACAAAACCTCTGACCACTCACACTCTTCAGCTGGTAACTGCCTCAAAAACTTGTCAAAATCAAACAAAACCTTACCATAGGCTCTTCTCATAGACACCGCCCATGAGTGTTGCACCAACCTGCCAATTACTATTGACCAAGCTGCCAAAAGTCCTCTGGAATGACTGACGGATGCAATGCCACTGTTGGGGTCACTTGCCGAAACCTGCAAAACTGAAAATGAGACAAGCTATCAGCTATTGCATTCTTAACCCCAGGCACTTGCAACCCTGTAAAGGAAAAGTTAATCATCAAACTTTGCAACACCAGTTTCCTAAGAACAGGTAACAAATGAGGGGATTTAGCTGTCTTAACTTGTAACACTCTCACCACCGCAGTATTATCTGAATGGAAAACCACCGTCCTTCCTTTTAAACAATCCTTGCATACTACCGAAGCTGCCCAAATTGGCATCAACTCCAAAATGGCAACATCCCGTTTCCACTCCTCTGACCAATGCTCAAGCCATGGGACAGAAAACCATTGACCTGCAAAGTAAGCTCCCATTCCCAGTCCCCCAGCTGCATCAGTAAACAACTGCAGTTCTCCTTGCTGTACCTAATCCAACTGCCAGAATCCCATTAAACTGTTTTAAAAATTTCATCTACAATTCTAAATCCTCTTGAGCTAGCTTACTGACCTGTACTCTGTGGTGCCTACTCTTCCCTCCTTTCAAAGAAATGCCACAGACCCGCAAAATGTTCACCTCAGATGCACCGCCCTGCAAGCAAAATTCATCAAGCTCAACAATTCCATAACCTCCCTCACCCAAACCTTAGGTTTGGCCTTCACCCAGCAGATTTTCTCCTGCAGCCAAACCACCCTGTCCTTCGGTAAACAAAACAAACCTTGCCCTGTATCTACTGTCAAGCCCAGAAAATCCAACACCTTTGCAGGGCCCTCCAACTTTTGCTTAGCCAATGGTACTCTCAAGGCCTCACACATCCCCACAAACTCTTGCATAGCTGCCTGCGCCCTATCTCTACCTTCACTCACTAACAAAATATCATCTAAATAATGAACTGCTTGGTGATCGTCCACCTTCTGCTGTCATATCCAATGCAGTGCTGAACTAAACATCTCAA
Organism: Protopterus annectens; assembly: GCF_019279795.1. Lineage (NCBI taxonomy): Eukaryota > Metazoa > Chordata > Ceratodontiformes > Protopteridae > Protopterus > Protopterus annectens. Next base: position 845,291,046 of record NC_056749.1, on the reverse strand, counting down.
AATCAGAACATGCCACTGCACAACCCATAAGCATGGTAGTGTCAAAATCAAAGTTATCCCCCACCACCATGCCCAATAAGGGCCAATCCTCCTCTCGCACCGGCAGTAAATGAAAAACCGACTCTATATCCACTTTAACAAGGGATCCTCAAAACTCCTGATAATTCGGACCGCAAATAAGATGCCTGGCCACCAAAGTTACCCCCACCACATTGTGTAACTGCATGGGGACCCATACACTTAGAGCAAATATGGGAAAATCTACAATCTACCCATGAAGACTTCCCTGTATTAAAAGCCCAACATATCCCTGCACCTCCCTCAGATGGCTGCGCCGATCTACTACCCCATCTGCTATTGTCCATCATGGTAGAGAGCCAAATATCTGGATGTATGACCTCCCAATGCATGAATTTCTCCACTCCTTTTGCTTACGAAACTTCTGATCATACCTAAACCATGCATAACCTGGCTGCAACCTCTGTGCTTCCCTGATAGTCAAAAAATAGGCCAGAAGAGGAAGGGCCAGCAAAATGTCCCTCTCCAAACACACTACCATGTAGTATATAAAACCTAAAATCCAATTATCCCATGACTTAGGCTAGAACCTACCTACCCTTTTGCGCCCTATGGCCACCAATGCTGCCAAAAGGTCCTTCCCATTAGCTGACTCTGCCTCTGTCAAACACTGAACCCCATCAGCATCAATCAATTGAAAAATATCAATGAATCCCCCTTTCCAAATCATCTCCTTCACTACCAGAGATATGTGAGGGTCAATAAAATTGGTGCCATGTCCTGCTGTAGTGCCTGTGTCACCAACCAATTCCCCCGCCCGTGACCCAAAATCAGACCTCACCTCATCTAAGTCAGGCCCCAACTCCTGATCTAACAACGATAGAGTATTATCAAAAACCCCCTCACAATCAGCTAAAGCCTCTAAACCTCTACCCGCTAGCTCACCTTGGGCACCCCCACTGCACCCTGACTCACTCCCCATAGTTGCTCCTACCTCTTCACTCCCCCGCAGACCTGATAAATTATTACCTGCAGATGTTGAAGGGGCTGCCACCGGTGTCACAACCTACATTGCAATATCTGCAGTTGCTGTCTGTCTGGTTCTCTTCGCTCTTGGTGTCCAGGTTGCAGTCCCCGTCTGCCACTTTCTTCGAGTGTTCAGACCCTGCATACTCATTGATGGAACTTCAGTAGGAATCTCTCTGAACAGATCTTCAGCTTGTGCCACAATACTGGCCCATGTCTGCCTCGATGCTTCGGTCATGATCACCTCACTCCTAAAAAAAGCAACAAAATGTGAGAACAGACCATATATAAATTCCTATAACAGCTAACCCTTACCCACAGGTCAAATCCAAAACAGTAATTGCAAACTGATCCCTATACCTATTATACCATTCTCCTGTCCGCCTACCCCCCCCACTAATTACTCCTCTATAACTTAGACACATGACCCTAAAAAATAAATAAATAAAAAATGTTATCCAGTAACTGGAAACAGGAAACAGTGCTGCAATTTGTTAGAATGAAAGTTAAGAAGCAACATTATCTGTAAATGATAAATATGATTGATGATGATGATGATGATGATGAAGATGATGATGGTGATGATGATGATGATGATGATGATGATGATTATGACGATGATGATGGTGATGATGATGAAGATGATGATGGTGATGATGATGAAGATGATGATGGTGATGATGAGGATGATGAGAGAACAGTAATCCTTTGATTGCCAGCATTACCACACATGAGCGAGTAGCCCCACAGCTACAGGAAAGCCCAGGAAAGATGCAGTGTCTCCTCTCTGCCCCCACAACACTAAACCACCAGGGATACTCCAAAACAACAAACTAGCAAGAATATCCCCTCCACCAACCACACACAAGCCAGGTCAAAGGAAGAAAACAGCACTAGACCATCAGGGAGAATAAAACCCGGAAACAAATTTTTTTTTTTAATTATATAATGACAGCTCCTTCCAAATCAATCTATTCTTCGGGAATTAGACCAGCTGACCGCATCTACAGTTTCCAAAAGAACACTTCCCTGATGAGGTGGGGTAAAAAAACGCAATGGTTATCTTTTTTTTTTTTAATGCACCTGCTTCTGCGCATGCACCACACGCACCCTGTCTCCCTACTTTTCGCATGCCACTACCGGGACAGGAAAGCAAGGCCTACCTCCAAGATAAGAAAGATGTAGACCACCACACATGGCTGGGGAAAAGGACAGACTGCCTACATACTATGCGAACCCCCGCATGCCACTAACACCAGAGAAATCCAAGTAACCAACCCAACTTACCAGAATCTTGTTAAACCCTTCAACTCTGACTTCCTTAAATCTTCCCATTTTGTTTTTTTGTTTTTTATATAAACTATGGGCCACCGGCCAATGTGAGCATTACTGCACATGTGCATCCAGCCATTAACAGCCCCCTGACAGCCCGGGAGCTACTACTAACCACTACTGAGACTAAATGACAAAATGTACTGCGTATAAGACATTTATACAGATTGAGCTACTGAATCAAATTAATCGGGTAAATACTCAGGGAAGGCACTAACCAACCCAGGCCCTAAATTTCCTCACCAATGAGCAACCAGAGGAGCCTACACCGCTAACACCAGCCATACAACAATTCTGTATTCAAACTAAATGACAAAATGTACTGTGTATAAGACATTTATACAGATTGAGCTACTTAAACAATTCTATATTCAAGTAAGCTAACCCCCCCCCCCCACTTCCAAGTGAAACCACAAGGCTGTGATTGAATCTCTCTCTTAATCCTTACCTATTTCATTTATCTCCCACCCCCCCATGCAGTATCCAGCCCATGTAACAAATTCCTCATACTTTCAAAAAATATATATTTTTTTATATGACCACAGGTACAGACCCACCTTATAAAACAGAAAAACGTTACTCACCTTACTGTCTATAACTACCTAAGGCCTACCTTATTCACACATTAGGTCATCTGAGATGTGGTCCTGCTTCAACAAGACCACACCAAAATGTGCTTATTCACACTAGTTTCCCCTTCAAAAACCCCTAAGACCCACCCTTTAGCCTTACCTCACTTCCTCCCTCAGCTCCCAACTTAATTAACCCTTTCCTAGCCACTCTCTACCCACACAAAACCTAAATTATCTCTCTCCCTACATCCCAGCTCCCCCCCACCCCACCCACACTAAGGTCGTCCCGTGACAAATTTGTCAGTTCCAAACTTCACTTATAATAATAATAGCATAAAACAATAATAATACTAATATTAATATGAACAGTAATATTATTAATGAGAAGATCATAAAACAACAATAATACTAATATTAATATTGATATAAACATAATAATAATAATAACAATAATGCAAGATTTTTGAGGGACTCAAGGTACATTAATTTTTATAGGTAGTGGCACTGTTTTTCAAATTGGGTCCAGAGTAGGGGTCGGATTCATTAACAACTTTATGTTAGGGTACTATTTGGTAATCAATAAATGGTTCTACATGCTGTATATAACTGCAAATCAAAAGCAAATGGAACAATACACTAATAACAACATAAATACCTGAAACACATGCTAATGAACCAATTCAACATGGTGGAACTATTCAGGAAACTATAAGCAATCCTGTACACTCAGTGTAGCCATTGGCCCTGAATACCAAAACTCTTTGGAATACAGCATGATTACACTTAACATGTTATAGGTTTCTGCTGCCATTATCACTCTACACATGTAACAAGCTTTAAATCAGGGTGCTGCTGCTGCTACTGCTACTGCTACCAGACCATGGCCAAGAAGAAGAATGGTGTTTAGACCCTGTTTGACTTATCATGGACTGCATGACACAGACATTGTAGAGCAATACAGGGTGGACAGGAAAAATCTGAAGGAAATATGCAATATCTGCTGCCCCAACCTTAGAACTTTAGGCCCTATTAAAATTGTGGAGAACTCATTCCAGTGGAAAGAAAGTTATGTGTAGCATTATGTATACTAGCTACTGGTAATTTCCAGAGACCAACAGGGGGTATATATTATGGGTGTCACAGGCATCGGCCTCTAGAATATTACATTAATTTTTAAATGCAGTGCTACTACATGCAAGGGATCACAGCTGTTTCCTATGTATCCAACAAGAGACAGCAAGTGTACCCAACAGGAGACAGCAAGAACCATGCAAGGATTCAATGCACTAGCTTACTTCCCTGTGTGGGGGGCTACAGATTGCACACACATAAAAATAAAGCCCCACCTGTTGAACAGGGAAGGAGGTACATCAACAGAAAAGTATTCTACTCTATATACTGTCAGGTTATCTGTAATGCCCAAGGGATCATTTAATTTGATGGAGCAGGTAAGCCAAGCAGTTTCCATGACTCATGCATATGGCACACCTGTGAGCTGTACACCACGTTTGTTAGGGGTGACATTCCTGAAAGGCATCTAATGAAGGATGCAGGTTATGCACTTGAGCACTGCCGACACCCATGAGAACCCCACAAGACCCCAACTGAGCATGGATATAATGAGACTTGCTCAAACTAGGAATATCATAGAACAAGTGTTTGGATTGCTCAAATCAAGGTTCCAGTGTCTTGACACATTGGGAAATGCACTGCAGTATGACCCAAATGCCTCTGCTGAAATAATTAGTCTGTGGCACATTACACAATATAATTCTCAGGAAACAGTTTCAACAAGAACAGCATAAAGGACCACAGGCAGGGCCAGCAGCAACAGCAGCAAATACTGATGAAGATTCTGAGGAAGACCCACTAACTGTAGATGGTGCTGACAAATGGAGGTGTCCACAATATGTTCTGGCTCTGGCTAAGAGGCAGAGGTTAACACTCAGAATCACTATGTAGGTCAAAGCCTAGGATCCCACACACATACATATAGGAAAACTAATGCCTATCAGACTCTACAAACTTTACTTAACCATGTAATGGCTGTGTTCTGATTGCATCAGACAGGGATAACCCCCAAGGACACAAGCATTACTTGTAGTAATGACAAGGTAAGTTTGGAATCTGTAACAAAAATAAGAAAGTTATGTAACAGACTACTCTCATATGGAAATGTGTATATGTCCCTACGCAGAGCATTTGTCTGAGGTGTACATTTATGTCAGTAGTATCTCTTATGTCTGATTTTTTGTACTATACCATTATGTATTTGAACCGATACTGCACATCAAGCATTTCTATTGACCACTGTCTAGAAAACATGGAACAGGTCAATTATACCCTTATTTGCGCAATATATCAAGAAGTGAGACTGAAGAACCTACTGCTTCCACGACTTTACTTTCAATACTAAATAAAATGCAATAAGGTTCATCAATTACATAAGCAATCATTCATAAATGAGTAGGAAAAATAAATCAATAAATCAATAAATCATTTTTGCAATACATATTGATAAATGCAAGTTTGTAAGTAAGATAGTATTAGCTATCCACTGTGTGCATAAGACATATATGCAACCCTAAGTCACAAAAAGCATGTGAAAAGGACAGGGCGCAGTCATCATCATTTGTACAAGGTGGGGTGCGGGGCAGGAAGGCAAGGCTGACACCAAAGAAGTGAGTGTGTGTGAGTAAGAAACAATGTATATGTCAGAGTATACAGTGTTCAGGGCCAGTAACAATAGCTGTACAGCACTCAACCGTACTGTTTAGATAGCTTACATGTGTGTGAGGTGGTATGGGGAAGTGATTTTTTTTCAATGTGTTTGCATAAACACAATCAAGAACTGTATTAGCACTACATTCTGGCATCACAGACAAGTGTGAGCAGTGCATGGTAAAGTAGTCAGCTCAGAGTCATTACCCTTGATCATAAAATCCACCTCTGCTACTTCCACGGCCCTGGCTAGAATTCAGGGTGCTGCATGAATGTGAGTGATGTCTGCTGGCTGAACTCTCCTCATCATTGCATACAAGACCACAGTCCCTTAGCTTAGTATGTCTGGGTGTGGACACCACAATCACTGATGGAGCAGGGGAAGTAGTGTTACTATGGGTATGGGATCTTGCATGGCCAAGTCTCCTAACACCAAAAGATGTAGTAGCTCTCTGGCAACATGGATGCCCACCCACCCTCAGCAGACGTTCCATCACAGACACTGCCTGATCCAGTGTGTCATTCATCCTGTCCAAGGAATAACGCACATGGTTCACAGAGTTATGGAGTCCAAGGCCCTAATGGAATATGCATGTGCCTTCACTATCGCCCTACACACACATTTGGTGGCACTTAAGGATACACTAGAATCAGGAGGAGGGTGGACAGCAGATCTCCTCCAATGACCTCTACCAACCCTCATTTGTGGCATCTCTCCCTTATGATGGCTATTTGGTGGAGCACCCAAGTCTGCAGCTGGAGTAATCCCACTACCCTGATCAACTGTGTCACCCTTAACATGTTCTATATCAGAGGTATCCATGTTATGGGTATGCATAGGCATACTGACTATGTCTGAAATACAGGAAGTGGATGTGGGAACCACAACCTAAGTGTCATACTGACCCTTTGCACCCTCAGACTGTGCATCTTCACTGCCACCATCATCAGGAGCTACTGATACTCTAACATTAGGTAGTAGGAGATCCACAGTGCCATTGTCAGGATCACCTATGATAACAAGCAATAAACACAACAAAGAGAGAAATAGGAATTAAAATTGATCAAAACTTTTATTATACAAAAGGTATGTTAAACTACAATACATGCTAAAGCAACACAAATTCTGCTTTCACTTAGGTAGTCTTGCAGTCTACAATCCAGATGTCCCTGTATGTAAGGAAGATAAATAAAAGAAAGCTGTGGAGTATCACACTGCAAATGAAATAAGAAACAGAGAACAATCACCTTTATATGTGCAGATTAAGAATGTTCTCATATAAAAATATACTGACCAGTTGAAATCCCCCCCTGCAACAACCTCCTTTATCTCTCTGTTACTGTATCATCTGACTCACACTTATCACTGGCTCTGCATATATCAAACATATAAGATATATGTGTATAAAGATATAACAATGACACTTGTATTTTGCATACCTGGAAGTTCTGCTTGAGACACTCTAGGTCTGTCATCCACATTATCAGAAGCATCAAGAATTCTTTGTGAACCCTTTGCCAACCTATCTAGATCTCTGACAGTGGACAGCAACTCCACTGTTTCAGTTAGTGGTGGTTCAATAGCTGAATTACCTCCCATAACCACTTGTTCCTGGGTAATTGGAGCCACCCTATGGCTGGCAGAGGTTATCATAGCACTTGCCCTGTGTTGTATTTGGGAGTAACTTCACTCGTGCCTTCTGACAACATTGATGTCATAGACCACCTGCTGCCTTAGCCTGTCTCGGGCAGATTGGTCACCTGTACTTCTTCCTAAGATAAAAGCTCCATGGTAATGTAAGTTCTGGATAATGACCTCAATTTCTTCATCAGTGAAAGATGGCTTGCAGAGTACAGATTTCTTCTTGGGTGCCATATCCTTGTATGAGATGAAAAAGAAAACAGACACAAAATTAAATTTATAATACACAGACAGGATGGCTTTGAGCTCAATTATGTACGAATGTATGCGTCCATTATGCACAAAACAATTTAAAAGGTATTGTTCCCTATGACTACACACAAGATAGGACAGCCCTCCCAAAAGAAAAAAAAAATAGCAACAACACATAAAAGTTCTGTTTTGGAGAAATGTGTAACACATTGTGGTTTTTACAATAATAATTCACAACGTACAAGTAGAACTGTAGAAAACTATTATAGTGCCATTTCCACTGCTGTGGTGGGCAGCCAAGTAGATATCATAAACTTAACACATTACTTTTTGATAACACATGTACAAATATCTGAACTTGCTATGAAGTTATACTGCACTCATTTTCAATAAGTACTTAAACTCCTTCCAATAAAATACACCATAAAAAATGTCATCTAGCATTCTGTAGTGAACTTTTTGTAGTGCTGACATAACTGATATACATAGGCCATGCCAACTTTAAAAGATTAATAAAAGCAGAAAGATTAATAAGTGGTTTGTATTGGGCATTGCAATTCACCCTTAATTTTATGTAAGAAATAGCAAAATACCTGGACAGCAAAGCAATGTAGAAAGTATATACATCTCCAAAAGTTGTGTGTTTTTAGCAGTATCAAGCTCTCTGGATCCCAGCAGTCTCACAGTATGATACAAGTGCACTAGTTAAACAATTACCTTTATATGGTGCAGAGTCATCCCTGTGAGCACTATGAGTATGCAAATGAGGAGCTAAATTATTAGCATTCTTGAAAACCACAAGCTGTTCTAAGTACATGGTTGGTAAACATGGTATAAGTAGCTACATGATTTCAGGAGCAATTAGTGTTTCACTGTCTTCCCTCTATGATGTACACTTGCTGAGAGTGTGTCAGAGAAAAGAGACTTACGAAAATGTCTGAAAGTACATTGAGTTAGGAGAGCAACATTCCTAACATTCAAATGCTGTCTTAGTGACTACAGTTACTGACTCTAAAATGAAAATATTCATGGAAAACATTAAGCATTAATGCAGATAGCATATGCAATAAAAATGAGATAGCATTGCTCTTAAGAAATCATAGATATGGGAATGAGGCTCCATAAAGAAGGACAGGAATACATCTGAGTCGTTTGAACTCTTTGATATTGTGTGTGTACATGTGTATCCTAATTGATGGCAATATACAAATCATCCAGAAGTGTACTGGCAAATGAGAAAGGATAACTTTAATAACTTGATTCCATTGTACTTACAATGTAGCTTAATACAATGTCATCTTTTCAGTACATCTAAACTCTTTTTCTCCTTACTAAAATATGCCTTTGTCTGTGGCAAATATGGGACGCAATCTTCAGTGATTGTTCTTAATACTCTGGTTTGGTGGTTCAAATCCATACAGGTCCCTGTTGCAGGATAACAAAGTTGATTAAACTTCAGAAACTTACATTTAAAGTACTTGTTTCAAAATGTACCTTTTTTTACTTGTTTGTATGTCATTTCGCATTGTCGGCAACAGTGAATGACAGTTCACTGCCTAAGGTAAAAACTGACAATTTTAATTTGAAATTCCTTCAATAGCACAAGCAAGATTGGCATTGGTGTACTTTTCTCGGCACTCTGGTCAGTACTGAGTGAAGAAATTTAAATTGCCATATATCTATCTCTATGGCATAATATGTAAAACACTGAGCTTACAGAAACAGTACAAGTGATGCAAGGTTCAAAACATGTTCACAGATTATTTTACTGAGGAAGGTCATAATAAACCTTGACACTCATTTTGGTGTATGAATGTACTGAAGTGAGGAACTAAAGTAAGGTCAGTATTGACTGAAAGTGACAGACATATATGTCATTTGAAATTATGTTAATATTAATTGTGTGTGCTGTGTAAAAAATGAAAGTATTTCTGCTGTTCCCTATTCCATTTCCATGGTATTACCTAAATATTAAGAGATGTATATAATAATAGTGATGTGACAAGGAAATGTGAGAAGGCTGAATGTGTCAGTGTAATGCAGTGGTAGTTTTGATCACTGCTCGATATACATTGTTATTCATTCAATACTCCTTCAAATTGTTATCCAAAGCAATTTTGTGAATACTTTTGATAGATAGTGCCTTATACATTTGTGCACTGCTTGGCAGCATGAAGGTAACGTTCATGGCTTAAAGAAAGTAGTGAAAAGTGCAGTTTCACATGCCTTATGCAGCTAAAACCATCCTGCCATCTGTGTGTGACCCACAGTACCCTGGATAGTAACTGACTGCAGAGAACGGAAATGACTGATATCCAACTCAATGGCACAATGTGTAAATGAAGTGAATTGATAGAAATAAGGCACATGATACATTTTTCAAACCCGGTTTAGAGATCATATTTCAATAATTTTCAAAATGCAATTATTTTATTCTGTATATTCACATTATTTGGCAGTGTGGAAACATGGTTCACTACTTAAGGATAAAATGAAAAATTTAGTTTAGCCTGCCTTATGTAGTGCAAACACTCCTGGCAACAGTGCACTGTCATCTGAATTTTGGAGAGTACTCAGTGACTAAATTCCACCTTGGGGCACAATGTATAATGGAAGTGAAGTTAGACAAAGATCAGAAATGATGCAGGGTCTGAATAAAGTTAATTATTAATTTTACAGAGGGTGGCATGAATACATATTTACTCACATTTTTGTATTACTGTCTTGTGTAAAACTCCAATGTTCTTAGTATTAACAACATGTCAGCTGTTATTTGTCCACTTTCACATCATTTGTCATTAACTACAAGCATACCTCTCAACCGCTTAGCAGAAGAAATCTGGGCAAATCCATAAATAATAGGAGGACAAAAGTCCTAGAAATAGATTTTTTTTAAATATTGCTCTTACAAAGTTAGAAAATAGATAGAATAACAAGCTTTGCATTAGTATGAATTTTCTGAAGTGTATAAAGTCTGAAATACAAATGTCATGATTGTCTCCAGTGCAATTGGCATTCCACACACCAGGGAACAATGTCATCACCATTATAGTGACCTTAGGAAATGGAAGTAGGACCTCCTAAGCTGATGGGAGACTGAATTTAGGACTGAAACACCTCTCAGTTATGTAAGTATACTGTCCTAGAACCTGTCTAAGATATGGCATTAATTATCTAGCCAGCCAGCACAGTTACTCATTATGCTTTCATATATATTTATTTTCTTGTTTTTTTTACTGTAGAGCTGCAGAGTAAATAGCAGCAAACCATGAGGCACAACAAGAGATATTAACTAGCCTCAGAATAACACAAGGTAAATATGACTCAGGTCCAAATTCAAGCAAGACAATGTTCTGTCCCTCAGTCACTAACTTCCTGAGGAGGCATACTCCAGCCTTGATATCAGGCATGCATACCTTCCCTAATACCTCTTGCTGTTTTTGTTAGGCAACATGAACACCAGTTTAACTGTGTGTGGGTTCAATACTCAGAAGCAGCAATTAGCCTTTATTACGTGTTATTATTTCTAAAACATTACCTGCAATAATATGCCAGAAACAATTCAGATATGGTAATTGCAGTTATTACATTTGAATACATATATCCTATACACCATAGGGAAAGAAAGGCTGATCTTAATTATATTCTAACAGTAACATTTTTCAATTTCATGACACATTCATACCTTAACATCATATATGGCTGAGACAATAGTCTACAATATTAAATTATCATAATTGTTTTGTATTGCCTTCAAAATTGTATTGAATGAATACATTAATGTGACACACCATGGATCTAATTATCTTATTTTTTGTACCCCAACCATCTCTCTCTCTTTTTTTTGGGGTGGGATGGGATTTATAATTTATTAACATTCTTCTGTTTGCATATCTTGCTGTGAAAACAAAATGACTAACAGCACAGAGAGTTAAACCAACCAGTGCATCTTAACCCACCATACTTCCAGAGATGGCATTACAGACTCCCAGCATTTTGGGTTCACAACCTGTCAATGTTGCATGCATAACTTCTAACCTACCTGCTCCACCTGCATCAGGTAACTCTGCCCTAACTGGTGGTGCAGTGGTACTCATAAGGAGCACTAACAGTGGAGGTGGCAATTTTGTCACCAAGCAAGAGCTGACAGGACTGGTGGAGGATGTCATGAAGAGGAGCCTTGCTGCATATATCAGCAGGGTTGAAATAGGTCCTGTATTGGATTGCTAAAATGATGCCACATCAGGCACTGACCCAGACAGCCAATACAGGAGAGAGTGATGACAGTTCTGAGGGTGAGGACTAGATTCTCACTGTTCTCAAGCCAGACATGGGTGCATCTCTGATTTCTCCTACTGATTCCCAATCATGGCATCCCCCAATCTTTTGTCTCCATCACCATCCTTGTCTGTCTTGTATGCCCTGCATATCTGCACATGCTTCTTATCCTACCCTACCTACATGACCCTTTCAGTCCTAAGCACCTTCCACAATATACTACTCTCAACCTCTACCTCCAAAAATGATAACCATACTACTCAACTTCTTTGCCCAAGAAATCTGGATAAAGCTTGACATACTGGGGGGACAAAGGCCCAAAAATAAGGACAGATTTTAAATATTGCTGTTATAAACTTAAAACATAGCTAGAATGACAAGGTTTGTGTTAAAATAAATTTTCTAAAGAATACGAAGTTTAAACTCAAATGTATACAATTATTCAGTGATTTAATTCCTCATATCTTCCCAGTGATTTGCTAAAAACCCAAAAGTTTTAAGAGGACCAGACAGAAATTTTGAGGCAAAAATCTGGACATTCTGCAAAAATCTGGACAGTTGAAAGGTATGATGGGAACCTGTTCCACAAAAAATATTAAACCCCATATATACCCCAGGATTCAGCAAGTTCTGCAAGGTATGCAGAAATAGTGCAAGAGCTGCTGCAGGCAATATGGACGATGTGCGATCCAGGAATGAGCTCCCGGGATGTGCATGAGTGCTCCTGCACTATTCCTGCATGGACAGAGCCCCTGTATGCTAATCACCTCATTTGCTGGTGAAAATGCAAATGAGGTGAATTAGTGACCCAGGAAACAGGCAGGCATCACTGCAGGAATAGTGTAGACTGCAGAATTGTATTCAGTCAGTAGCTGAATACATTTCTGCAAACTAGAAAATGGAGGAATTACAGCTCATAAAAAAGCATGTATTATAAGGGTTAGGTATGCCAATGCCCAAATATATGGCCATAGGCATGAAAAATAGTTTCAAAATGATAAAAAATAACTTTTTTTTGGCCAATTTCAACCATTTAAGCATAGGGCAGCAGTGCGCAAATGGGATCAGCCCAAAAATAAGAAAAAAAGCTGGACATAAGCTTTTAAATCAAAATCATCATTTTGCCATAATAGTCAATGGTATGCATAAGACAACAAGACCATAGAATAGTGGCAGCTAAGGGGGAAGGCTGAGTATCAGTTTTGTAACGATGCATTAGCAGTCAGTTCTATGCAAATGAGGGGAATGATACTGAATCACAGATTTCCCCTCAGTGCTAGCTTGCATGCAACCGTGAAGGTGCAATAACACCATGGTCTAAGCCTAACAGCTAGATGACCTTATGAGGGGTAGTGTCATGACTGCTGTAAGCTTATTGGAGCACAGTGTCCCATGTTTGCCTTTAGCTAAGCACAGCTAAGGAAGGGTGTATGTCTGAGGCTGCCTAGCAGTGTTTACATTGCCTGAATGGGTGTGTGCACCACGCACCGGGTTTTAAACAAACAAAAAAAAAAAAAAACAGGAACTAGCAGCTCCATTCACATATGAGCACAGGGTTTGCTTGGCTCACCTTGGGACTTGAATAGGAAGGCAATGAGAAGGGAAAACAGCAGTAGGATAGTAATCAAGGAGAACTAGCATAGCTAGCAGGTGAAATGTATCATAATCAGCCAATTACACAGGCAGCAGCCCAGCCCAGTCCAGCACACTACTATAAACTTTGCAAACACCTTTCACTCTGGTTTTTCCCATAAACTCTACACCACTGGTGTACACAAACGGGGAAATTTTACCTAACAAAACCAACAAAATAACAGGGGCTGCTGTTGGTCTCATAAATAAATATGTGGAAGAGGCTGAGGGTGGTGAGGATGAGAATGCTGATGACCAACCCACAGTGAGATGAAAGAAAAGAGTGTACAGACACAGGATAACCTACCAGGGGCTACATGAGCTGGAGATAGTGGAGCACTATAGGGTGGACAGGGACCTCATAAAGCAAATTGTTGAGCTGTGCCGGCCACGCCTCACAAACAGAACCAACAGAAGGGAACCCACCCCGGTGGATACCAAGGTATGTGTAGGCTTAAGAATACTAGCAACAGGTACCTTCCAAAGGCCAACTGGGGATATCATGGGGATCTCACAGGTGTCAGCATCCAGGGTACTCCATCAGTTCCTGGATGCCATGTCAACACATGCCGGTGAGCACATGTATTTCTACAACACCCTTGAGGCATTGACCAGCAATATGCATCTCTTCCACCAAATAGCAGAATACAATGAGGTAGTGGGTGCTATAGACTGCATGCACATACACATCAAAGCACAGCCCAGCAAGCAGGGTATGGTCTACATAAACCACAAGGCCTTCCCCATCAACTGCCAGGTCATGTGTGATGCCAAGGGCATTATAATGAATGTGTGTGCTGGCAGCCCTAGAAGCTACAATGACTCCCACATCTGGCCTATGATGCAGCTGTACCAGAGATTTTCCAGTGGGGACATCCCATATGGCCACCTAGTGGGGGATGCTGGTTATGCACTGAACCCTTGGCTGATGACACCCATCAGAAATGCACACCCACCCGAACAAGAACTCCATAATGAGGCACACACACAGACTAGAATCATAATAGATCATGTGTTTGGGATGCTGAAGTCATGGTTCCAGTGCCTGGACATATCCGATGGAGCCTTGCAGTACTCACCAGCTACATGCACCCAAATGGTCATTATATGTGCCATGCTATACAATACGATCCTGTGGAAACAGCTGCAGCAGGAACAGCATGAGGCAGGGCCACACAGCCCTCCACCATTGCCAAGGCCAGCACAGGCACAGAGTGACTCGGAAGAGGAACAACCTGAGCCTACCCTTGTAGGCAGAAGGAGGTGTGCCCAGTATGCCCAGGCTTTGGCAAAGAAAGCATGAAATCCATAACAAATATTGGTGTCAACAAAATGGGCAGTACTAGACAAGGTATCAAATCCCACTGCAGGACATGTGGTGGGCCAAATGTGTATCCATGGGACACACACATGCATGTCAGTGAGGCTCACATACCCAACCACAGTCTCAGCCAGCAGGACAGGTGTAGATGACCACAAAGAAAGGGTGTGCTAAGGCCTCCAATTGATGGCAATGGAGAAAAGCTCCCTTCCAGATCTACACAGACAGACTACAACAAGTCAGGCAGTTGGTTGTTAGTTCTGAAGGCTAAGAAGTCTGAAACTGAAATATAGGTCAATAAAACCTAAGATCTGTACTCCACTGATATGCCTCTAGTATTCATGATAAGTCAGAATACAGAATGAAATGGAAGCCAACAGAGTACCTGAAATACCAGTACAGTCATAGAAAATGTTTACAGTTGTCATGTATGCCCTCCCCCCACAATCCTATGTAGAAATGTAGTATCATGGATGTGTGGGTTTAATAACAGTGGAGCATAGATTACCTGAACTGGCCAAATTAGCAGGATAGATTGTTGCATGTGTACAATATATAGGGCTTTGTGTGTTAGGTTGTTGTGTGTTGTATATTGTGTGGAAGTGGTCAGCATATAGGCAGGGGGGGTTGTGTCCCGGTGGCCTATGGCCAGTACTGTTGATGACAAGGCCATGTTCTGACAAATGCAGTGCTAAACCCAATGCATCCCAGCAAGACCCAATCCAGCAGTCATCTATACTCATTGTTCGGATGTAATATCTGTCACCATCTGAATGATGGACATGCCATGAATGTGGGCCTAGACGTACACACAGTACACAGGTGGAAGTATCCTAGACAGGATATATAAAATGTAACTGTAAAATGCACACACTTTTGGAATTGTACATACAGGTTAGAAACACATTAGTTGTCTGTGCAGTATGGAATACTGATGTAGTCTGGCCAAACACTGGCTGACCAAAAAAGGCACAGTTATGAAGTAACGAGAAACTGCTGATGTCCCTGCACAAGTCAGCATAAGGAGAATGTCCCAGGTATATCTGTGAGTCAGCTGCAAGAAGCTAACATACCACACATGCACTCAGCTCACCCCATCATCAGCCACAGGTTCATCACAGATCATATCCCTGCTGTTGGGAATGATTACAGTATGACCCCCATGTCTGTATGGGAATACCCACAGAATGCAGCATGCTAAAGAGGCATCCCATGCAGGTGTGTCTCTAGCTGTAAGCAGCACCCTGCCAGCATCCACACAAATGGATTGATAAAGACAGGAACTATTGCCATTAACACCTTGCACACCTACCCTGTCATCCCAGGGGAATCCAGTGGCTTGCAGCCTGGGACTGTAGGAGTGACAGAATGCACTGGCCTGCTACAGATGGCCTGCATCACTACCAAATGCCCTACAGTCCCCTGTCAAAGGCCTGTGCCTCACCCTTACTGACAATGTATGTTATCCCATGGATTCCCAAATAACATAACACAGTCCACAGAACACAAATGCAAGGCCATGTCAACAAACCCCAGTAGCATGCCCACCATGTCCTACTGCATGAACTGTGGACCAACCCCTAAATACCAGTGGGATGAAGGGACAACTATAGGGATACTTATCAGATATCACTCATATAATGTTAGGAAGAGGATAGAATAACAGTGGGGGGTGTAGAAGCATTGACGCCATGGAGTGTGTGAAGTCTGAAACTTTGATGTGTGCCCATATTGTTCCTGCCTAACAACCCAGTAATGGGTGGCTACAAACCTGCTCGTAAACCACAATGTGAAGGGGAACTGATCAGATATATGAGCCTGCCTCTGGGTAATCTGTGTGAATCTGTACAGCTGAGAGGTATGTCCACAGCAGGATATGGCCATTCTGTCACGTTGATATATGTACAAGTAGGGGATCCTCAACGACCACAGCACCAAGGTGCTGGACCATTTACACAGACCCATCAACAAGTGTCTACAGCTCCCCTCCAGAAAGGCATGAGTGTGCAAGAATATGTAGGCTGCAGACCACATTACTGGACACAGCTTCATTCATCGTGTATTCTCCAGGAAATGACTGTGAGCAAATAAGTATATCTGTCAGTAGTTGATGACATAATACATCACAGTGTAAAACAGTATATATGTCTGAATATCTCTGCTAACACCACAACCATGTAGTACAAGCAGCATCGACACAATAGTTGCAGTATCCCACTATCCTTTGCCCATCGTGACTCCATATTGTCAACCTATCTACAGATATCCTGCAGAAACAGGTTGTTAGCTGTAGGTGTAGAACACAAATGCCTCCACTGGATTACAACTTACCTATAATGTATTCACACATTCAATACAAAAGGTCATACTAAGCATGCTCCCACACTTAGAGAAACAAGCCCATGTCTGACAACAACTGTGCACACACACCACATTGCACGCCATTCATGCTTTGTACACACATCAGATAGGAATACACACATAGATCCAAGGACAACACACTATAATAGGTCAAACATGCACAAACAGAGATGTGGGGAAGATAGAGACAGACAGTGACAAAGAGCTTTCCGTCATGAGGCCTGTCCCACCCACCACACATCCAATTGGCCAATATAGAAATATGCTTCTGGTAGCTTTCAGCACTATAGTGTCTGTGGTGCTTGTGATAACTGTTTAACATGACAGTACAAGTCATTATTCATCTAGCAGTAGTATACCCAGTCCTGTCAAATGAAACGTTGTGTGTGACTGAGTGTTGTGTATGTGTGTGTTTCTAGAGGAATGGTTTATGGCCCATTCACACACACTGCACTTCCCATTGCCCTAGTTTAGCAAGCCTGCTGATGTCATTCACATTGAAATACACCTTTGGACAAGGGTTAGCCCTATAAGTTCTGTGGCACGTGCAATAACTGCGCAATGCTATGGTGTAACTTACTAGTTAGGTAGGAGTTCTAATCGCAGACATGATAACTGTGAAACTGTGTGTGTGTGTGTGTGTGTGTGTGTGTGTGTGTGTGTGTGTGGGGGGGGGGGACAAAATGTAAATATTGCTCTTCTACATTTGAAGTAATGTTGGTTTAACAGGGTTTGTGTGGATATGGCTGTTCTACATGATTTAATATCTGGCATGACAGTGTTATGTGATTGAGGAAACTATCACCTGTAAGGCTATCTGCAGATTGGCCAGAGTTTGGAGGCTTACATGTTTTGTGTTACTCACACATTACCTATCTTTAGAAATGCAGTAACATACTCTGATGATTGTCGTCAGTACATGGTGACATCCATGTGAGTTACTGACTTCATATCCCTCAGAAGACATATATCACAACAACCCCTGTTACACCAGTAAATGTATGAGTTTATCTCCACAACATATCAATATTGGCTCTGTGTTTGTGCCTCCAACCTCAAGTCTGTCAACCTCTGTACATATGTCAAGCAGTAAGAGGTGCATATGTTCAGTACATCATTATTTACTGACATCATACCTGATAACAAATCAGTGAGATATCAGACTGCTAGACATGTTATGTATAGTAGGCCTTATATTTGAGGACAAAACCAGGGCATTCTGTTGTAGTGTGTACAGTAGTGAGGTATGTGTACTTATGGTGATTGTTGACAGAGTGTGTATTGTGAATATGTACCTTGGCCTATGTACAGACTGTGGTAGATGTCATTGTTCTTGGCCCTGTTCTATCTGATATCACATGCTGCTTCAGTGTATGGTATCATATCAGTGTACATGTT
>NC_056749.1:845262493-845267493 GCF_019279795.1 Protopterus annectens | reverse complement strand
CCTAAATAGGGGTTCTATTCACAGTGTTTCCAAGTGAGAGTGTGTGTGTATGTGAAGGGATCAACTTCAGTTTGCAGAAAATACATGCCCCAGGAGGTCATCTGTCCAAGAACTAACTGGAAAATGCTAAAATTTCAAAGGTATCATCTTGTGGAAATTAATTCCATCAAAACTAGTAGTATATGTATAAATGCCCTCATCCCCACTGTATCGCTGTACAGCGATACTGGGGTTGGTATATATAGTTGAGTGTGTATCTTGTGGACACAGCCACTGTCACTGGGGTTATTGTTGTGTGTATTCCCCCACTTAGTTGGCTGTAATACTGTACAGTTTATGTTAACAGGTTAAGTAATTGTCAATCACACTATCTGTAGTTCTACACCACTCCACACCCTTCAAAGGGCAGGGCTGTGCCACCCACACTAGCACACCCATGTTTACCAAGTCGAGGATTGCACTACATTGTGGAAGGGGACATATACCCTGCCAGTACCATCGTCAATGACATTAAACTAACAGACTTATAATTTCTTGATGTGATGTTATGCCTATTCTGTCTTGGTGAAATTACATAGGTTAAAATGGGTTCCCTGAAAAAGTACATCCATCCATGTGTACAGTATTCTCTGTGTATTGCATCAACACCAAAGCCTCTGTGTGTGTTTGTGTGTGTGTGTGTGTGTGTGTGTGTGTGTGTGTGTGTGTGTGTGTGTGTGTGTGTGTGTGTGTTATACACAAACATGTGGTGTGTACCACCCAGAACTCTTACCATTGTTCACTGTAGAAGGGCTGCTGACGTCAGCTACCATGCACTCACCTGTATACACCCTTCAGAACTATCAGCCATGTGGCACATGCAGTAACTGTTATACAGACTTGTGACTTGTGTTCAGCTGTACCCAGGATATGGCACAGTCAAGGTGTCACTACAGTGCCATACCCCTTGTAGGAAACAACCACAAACCAACATCCTGATGGCATATAGACACCTACAACACAAACGGAATACATTATGTAGATCACAATCAGTCAGTGTTAACAGCTATAATGCATCATAGGTGGACAGCTACACATCCTGACATGTAAGCATTAAACTTTAGTGCTGAAAACATGTTACGCAGCATTACATTGGTACACCTTAGTACATGCACCCTGTACATCAGAACCATATTAGCCTGTCCCTGCATCAATGCTATGGATGACAGGGATAGGGCACAGGTATTATCATATGCACAGGGTTTGTTGTGAGTTTGCCAGAGACCTAGGCTGAGCCATTTGGTTGACATTGTGTGTGCATGTCAGGGGGTTTTATTATTATTTGGGCTATGCAGATGTGGTGTGTGTAGGTATGGGTTGCCCTAGCTGTGCTGGTGATGTGTGTGTGTATGCATGCACACAGTTCGGCCATGTGGCTGCCCTATACAGGAGTTTGTTGGACAGCTGCAGACCATACCTGCCAGGGTGTGCAGTTCACCATCTCTGGCCATGGACATGAGAACTGTGCATGCCAGGGGTACCACGGCCACTACCAGGTACAAGGCCAGATATGGTACTCTCCTCTAATGATGACAAATGCCCGCTGGATGCGGGCCCCTCTTGGGACCGACCAGGGCCACGTGCATGTGGCCTGCTATGTTGTGATATGGACAGTGCTCCCCCTGCAGTGCTGGTGCTGGTGCTGCCACTAAGTGAGTGGCTCTGGCTTGATGCACATTCACGTCGACCTCCACCTGTTGGTGTTGCTGACCTACTTCCACATGGCTGTCACACTACTCCCACCATATGCTCAAACACAGACATTGCATGGTCAAGGATTCCCACCATCTCACCCAACTGTATATCCATGACCTCTGCAAAATAATGGTGGGCACCTGCAAGATCACGGATGTTGTCAATAACAGCAGAATGAGTAGCCCTCTGGAGCCTCAGACCCTGTGTGGTATAATGTTCCATACATGCCTGATGGCATGAAACATGCATCTGGTGACACCTGCTGTGGCACTTCTGTCAGGGGCATGATGACCAGCAGCCCTCCTACAAGCACCCCTGTAAATCTGCCTGTGTGGTACCTCGCCAGTCATCCAGCTATGGTTGCTGTGTCACGGCACACTTGCCATAGTCACCACACTGTCCTGTCCCATGCCACCACCCACCAACTGTCCCTTATCTATGGCCACTTGTGATGGGGTATGTATAGGCAATGTGACTATGTGCGGGAATGGGGTGGATAACAGTAAGATGTCAAATGAAGGCACAGCTTCATCCCCTGCCAGCCGTGCCTGTCCCTCACCATACCTATCATCATTGTCAGAGTCTGTATGGACACTAACATCAGTTTGTCTGCAGGAGGGACTCTGGCGCACCTCGCCACCTGTGAGGGGAGAACAAGAAATGCACTTTAAGACCTGTACATCATTGCTTAACTGTACACACAATTACACACACACACACACACACACACACACACACACACACACACACACACACACACACACACACACATGTACAGGTGAGGTTGCACAAAGATATTACACACAGATCTCATTACCCAACTGTCAACATGCATGACATATGGCAGTCAGCAGCATGCACTGCAGCTATAGTCATTCCCTGTTACCAGCATTATACATCTCAATGATGCATGAGTTGTGTTAGTAGGTGATGCCCCTTCCCCTGGAACACACTGCACCCATGTACACAGTATTGCTGTGCACCTGTTCAGCACTCTGGCATGTACTCTGCACCATACCTCACAGGTGTACATGCCATTGCTGATTGTGTATATGTGTGTCAGTTATGTTTGCCGTGCTGCTCACAGTCCCTGTGTGTTTGTCCGATGCATGCCTGGGATGATATGAGGACAGATGTCAATAGTGAATGCCTGATGTCTGATTTGCAGATTTCATCATCAGCGGTGCATGTATGAACATTAGAATACAATTACACTGACAACCTTCAAAGCTTACTGTGGCTATGAGGAGTGCACACACCCTTATTGACATGGGACCCTCTTCCCTGATATGCCATGGGACCACAATACTGCATATGTTAACATTACACAAACCTGATATGTGACATATGACCTGTGCAATCAAATGCAGTATCAAACAAATGTGTTAGTTGGGCAGATGCCGATTGAGATGCATACAATCTGTGGGTGCATAAGTGTGCACACCTTTAACATGATGGTTTGTTGTACCAACTAAGTGTACTACAGCAGTCACTATTCCTGGAAAGCGTATACTAGCATGGGCCATCTGCACTTGCCATTATTTGGTCACTCTGCCCTACAAATGTCCCCCAACTCTGCCAGATTGCAAGGTCAACACGTGCACAGTCCTTAGAGGTCACACAGTGCCTTCACTGTTGCTATTGAGTCAGGGTTATGTCTGCCACAATTCTTGACCTTGACTGTGTGCAGATACAGCCATTCTTTGGATGTCTGCTTCAGTTCACTGTTGTGTTTCAGGATGACACCCCTCCCCATCCTCAGCCTTTTTGCAGATGCTTGACAACTATGGGCCACACATAACTGTGATTTTGCAGTGTCCCAAATTCAGAACACCATGTGTACCGGCCTAGTCCCTGCTAATGAATGACAAGCATACAGGTGTACACTGGCACCAGCAAGGTACAGATGGGGATGGTGGGCCTGAGGTGGAGTGAGATGTTGCTTGTGCAGCACATGTATCTTTATTAATATTGTCTGTGGGTTTTGAACTTGGTCTTGGTACACCATTACACATTGCAACACATGCCTTTGGGAGAGTTTTGATGTTATGCATATGCTACCTGTAGAGAGCCCTGGATGATTTTTCCTGTGAAACAACTTTCCCATCTGATTACCCTAACCCATAGGCCACACTTCTGCAGAGTCCAGGTGATTGGTGATGCAGGTACTGCACAGCCAGTACTTGCTAGACATTCTTGCAACTCTCTCAGTATTGTGGCATGTTTCTAGGCAGCCTCCATGACCAGTTTGCAACATGTGTTGTCATCTGTCTTGGATGACCATCTGTTTAATTTCTACATTAATGTTGTCCCATAGTGCTTCGTCACATACATGACTATCTGCACTGTTTGCCATGGTATATGCAGTTGTGAGGTAAGGCTACGTCTCCCACTCCTGAGTGCTACCTGTTGGATATGGAATCCATTCCATGGTTCGTAAGATGTGTGCAAGCCACGGCTGGGTCTGTTGCAGGTGAGTGGGTGAATGTCATGGACATACATCTTGGACAGCAGACCTTTTCCTGATGTGACAATGAGGACCTGAACTTGATGGAAAGTGCATACTCATGAAGAGTGAATGCTGTCAGCATCTCAAAAGCTGCTTCCACAATATGTTATTTGGTGTGTGTGCACACATATGCTTCCAGCGTTTTTTTAAGGTATGCATTCCCCCTATTTGCTGTCCTAACATAGGATTCCATATTACACATACATTGCTCATGTTAGTATCAAATTACAGGTTGTAAGGGTTGTGGAATGTGGTATTGTGATATGCCGTTGTATAGATCTGTAACAGTTGCCATTGTAATAGGTTCATAGGTTCAAAAATTAGTACTAAGCTAACTGCTCTTGTGAGCCATTTTAAACCTAGCCAATTATCCCTTGTGAGACTCAAACCCTGCACCTTGTGTTTGTAAGGCAAACACCTTAACCATTAGGCCATCCTCCCAGTGGTATATACACTATTGTAGCCACTGTATAAGGGTAATTTTTCAGACATGTTCCTAATGTAAGCCATTTGTCCCACCATTATGTTCATTTCTGTGCACGCATCTTGCAATGACAGGTTGTTAGTTATATTGCAGTACTTTTACTTACCCTTCAGATATGCCACCATGGTGACCTCTGTGATGCAGTGCAGTTAACAGCAACAATAAGTGAACATGTACAGCATGCATTATGGGTAGGTGTGTTTAATGTGTGCATGGCAAATACCATGGCCATAACATGGCCGGTGTATTGGCAAACCTGAACAAAACACACCA
>NC_056749.1:845129993-845257493 GCF_019279795.1 Protopterus annectens | reverse complement strand
CCAAACAAGAGAGGTCCTAGGACTGAGCCTTGTGGGATGCCACTTGTAACTGGTTTGGAGTCTGACATGGCTCCAGCAATTCTAACAATGTTGTTTCTGTCCTTGAGACAGTTTGCAACCCATCTAGTGACATAGGGGTTTATATTTAAGCTGGTGAGCTTATCTATAATGCCCGAGTGGGGTATTGTATCGAAGGCTTTTGCGAGGTCCAGGTAGGCTGTGTGGACCACCTTCCCCTCGTCAATGGCCTTGGTGACTGTTTCAAAGAAATCGACCAGGTTTAAGAGGCAGGATCTGCCCTTAACAAAGCCAAAATGGGTAGGATCCAGTGTCTGTAGGTCCCCAATATCTTTATTTATGAGGTCCATGATGATCCTTTCCATAGCTTTGCAGACCAAGCTAGTCAGGCTTATGGGGCGATAGTTTCCAGGATCCGTTGAGGCACCACCTTTGTGGAGAGGGACCACTGTTGCTGTACGCCACTCTTTGGGTACATATCCTGTAGTAAGGCTAAGATTGAACAGTAGTTTTATGATTGGGTTTAGCTCTTCTTGGAGTTCATGTAGAACGCAGCCCGGGACACCATCTGGTCCCATTGATGCTGTGTTTTTTGCTTTGGAGAGGGCATTTTTTACCTGAGCATCTGAGATGTCAGGGGGGCAGCACTCTGTTGGGATAGATATTTGCCCTTTTGGTGGGGAGGGGGGGGAGAAGTTTGCACTGAACCTGTCAGCTAGGATGTAAGCAATGCCTGTGGGCTCAGTGTATTTTTTGTCATTTTGGACTTATTCTGAGCATATCTGAGAATTCCCACCCAAGTTCCTAACATAACTAAAGAAAGCCTTGTGATTATCCTTAGTGTCCTCTGCAATTCTTCTCTCGAAGCTGGCCTTAGACGATTTTATGAGTGCCCGTAGTTTTTTGCTAATACTGATCAGAGATGCCTTCCCTTTTTGGGATTTTGCTCTATCATGTAGTAGCTTCCTCCTTCTATTGTATAGTTTGTTTATGGCTGGGGTCCACCAGACAGGACGTCTGCCTTTGGAGGATCGGGTCTTGTTTTTATTTGGCATTGCATGATCCATGCATTCCTGAAGGTGTTCATAGAATGCGTTTATAAAGGATTCTGCGGTCTGGGCCATATTTTCCACAGGCCCGGGGTCTTTGAAGGATTTCGCCTCGGTTTTGAGGCATGTGAAATTTGCTTTAGAGAAGTTTTTCACTGTGGTTTTCTGGGCAGGGGGTGGGGTCGGGATGTGAATATCCAGTTAGATTAGTTTATGGTCTGATCTTACCAGTGAGGGATACACTTCTGGTCTGGAGCATAGTGTCCCCATGTTGGTGATGATCAGGTCCAGTATGTTTTCCCCTCTTGTGGGAGTGGTAACAAGTTGTTCCATAGCATTTGAGTTTATAAATTCTAGGAACCTTTGGGCTAGGGTGTTGGAGCTAGAGTAATGCTCCCAGTCTATGTTTGGGTAGTTGAAGTCGCCCAATATAATGGTGTTTGGAGAGACCTTCATATTTTCTAGTATTCTCAGGAAGGCCAAGTGGGGTTCCTGTGTTTGGGAGGGTGGTCTCTAGCAGGCTATAAACTGGAAGGCAGTTTTACCCACAGTTAGTTGCACATGGATAGTCTCTGATGCTTCGTGCTGTGCCACCAACCTGGAGGTATGGGTATCTTTGACGAATATTGATACTCCCCCTCCTTTTGTGGTTCGGTCCAAGTTTTGGGGCCAAAAAGCATGATATGAGGTATAACCTGGTAGTGCTGGGGTGCTCTTGGGAGCCTTGAACCAGGTTTCTGTTACTGCACAGATATCGATGTTCTCCATGATAAGGAGAGTTTTGAGTGCGTGCATCTTGAGGTTTAGACTTCTGGTGTTGAGTAGCATTACTCTTAGTTTCTTATCCCTTGTGATACCTATGGAGGTGGGTTTGTCTTTTGAGCCTTGCCTAAAAAAGGCACTATGGGGTAGCAAGAGCCTTTGCCAATATCCGAAAGCCCAGGGGTGACAGGTGCAAGCCGTCCCTAGCAAAGCATCGTGGCTTGTCGAGCATGTCATCCCAGGCTGACAGGCATTGGATCCCCTTTGAATGACACCAACACTTAAGCCAATTGTTGAAATTGATCATCTTGTCTTCATATTGTGGCATCATTCTTGGTGAGGGTAAGATGCTACTCAAGGTCAGGGTCATACCAGCCTGCGCTACATGCTCAGAGAGCTCCTCTATGTCTCTTTTCATGTAGTCCAGGGAGGTATGTCTCAGGTCATTCACACCAACATGGACAATGACTGAGTCATATTTGTACTTGCCTTGGAGTGACCTTAGTGCTTGTGTTATGTGGCGGATCCTAGCACCCGACAGGCAGCTCACCGTGACCTTCTCCTTGTTCAGCCTGGTGAGCGGGACGTCAGTGTGCCTGACGATAGAGTCACCTATTACAAGTGTATCAGGTGTGTTGTTTAGCCTTAAGGGCTGTGACTGTTCGGCACACTGGCTTTGTGAGCTATGTGTTGCACGTGTTTTGTTTTGCCTTTCAATGTGGGCAATCTTTCAATGTGGGCAATTTAGAATTTGGAGCCTCACACCCTACAGGGAGGTGTGTGGGCATCATACAGTACAGATGGTTGGTAGGGTTAGATTGTGTGATGGGTACATGTCTCTGGGTGAAATGCAGAGCTATGTATGGGATGTGATTTTTTTGTGGGACAGATACTCTTTTTTTTAAGGTGAGAGTGGGATGTTTATGAAAAAATATAGGTTAAGTGTGGTGAGGGAGGGTTGGTAAGAGAGGTTGCATTTGCAGACAGACAAGACAGCAGAGAGGGGTGGTGTATGACACATGGGGAGTAACCACCTTGATGGGGAGGGTGGTTGGGAATCCGAGGCTCATGAGCCTCCCAGATGGTAGTAGTGTCACTGATGTCCCCACCTGATGGCAGTCACCACTACTCCTTCACAGCCCTGAAGGTGGCTGTGCTGGGGGCTGGGCTGGAGAAGTCAGCTGCCCCTCTCGCTGTGCCAGACTGCCTTCCACCTGGCGCAGGTGTTCATCCATCTCCATCTGTAGGGCACTGCACACCATGCCACAGACCTCTTCCCAGGTGACAACATCCTCACTGGGCCCACTTTAGGGTGGCGACCCCATCCCCTGCAGCGGTTCCTCCCGAGGGTGATGCAGGACAAGCAGATGAGGGAGGCCTGGGTTGGGTCCCAGACATGCTGGGACCCAGTGTCTTGGTCAGGTTGGGTGGGAGAGGCGGATCTGCTGGGATCTGCCTTCCCATAATATGTGCTATGGTGTGGAAATTAACAATGAATATTGGTTAGTCATGCACAACACATTACATCATTAGTCAAAATATCATGGATGAATATTCCCATTTACCCAAAACAGTGCAATTATAACAGTGCCATAGCAAATAGAACCCATGCATATATGGAAAGGCATTCAGTGTTGCAACAGCATGCCGGTTAGTGGTATGTCAGGCAGGCAATAAAATGATTATTCAACAGGGAATATTAGTATGCACACAGTTTAACCAATGATAAACCAAATGAAACAACGGTCCCAACAGTAGAGGTTTGTTTAGGAACATACCCATGTTGGTTTCAGTGTGATTGTTGGATCAGCTGAGTGATGGGGGAAGGGAACAGATTCAATTGACAACTGCTATCAAGTATATTTGTGAGTACACTACTATTCATTACTCTACATCCTGACCACACTTACACTTGAGTTGAGCCATGGGGCTGCTACAGCACACCAACAGCTATAGATATCAACAGAGCAATTGTGTCCTTATTTTAGTTATACACATCAGACCTGTTTCTATACCAATTTCTTTACCTGTGGGACCTGTGCAGATGAACTTTGTGCACATTACACTGCTGTTTCTACACATATTTCAGATTCACATATTAGTTGCAGGCCATGGAGTGTTTGTTGTGCCTTTCACATACCTCTACTGGGACTTTCTCTGTATTCAGGTTTCTTGGCAACTGGGGAAACTATCCATGACAGCTTGACACTTGAAGGGCTTATCTGGGCCAGACTGCAGCGTGTGGATGTCTAGCTTGCATCTATTTGTAGGACTGGGCCTGATCAACACAGCAATTGTACACCTTTCATAGTTATACACATCATACTAGTATTTCTATTCAGATTTCTTTATCTGTGTGCCCTATATGGAAAATGTATGTGTTACAGTACATTACTTTTTCTATTCAGACTGCAGTTTAGAACTGTAGAACCAGACTGAGATGTTATTGGCGGTACCTGGATTCGAACCATGGTGTGTGTGCAAAATTGAACTACAGGCCTAGTCATTATCAGACTGAACTACTGGGGATGTGTTGTGTGTTGCTTCTGACATTTCTATCTAGTACATATTTTTGTGCACAGTACTTTTATTATGACATGTTGCATTATTTGTTTCCCATTTTCAGTACAAATTATGCATTCACAACAGACATTGGTGTCACTGTTTGTGAAACATGGGCACATTAGCTGGATTACACATTTGACTGTTTTACAACTACATGCTGCCATTTAGATTCCTGAGTACACAGTGTAGGTTTTAAGTCTTCACCTATTAGCCTTATACATTTTTCAGTACATTCACAGCTACATACAGCTGAACTTGAAAGGTTAACAAGGACAATGCTTTCAGAGAAATAAGGAAAACACATTCTGATGGAAATATGTACAGTTGCTTTTTTCATTTATTTGACATGCCCATTCTAAAGTATGCAGAGAAGCAGTGCTAAATCAGTTCACCTCAGTTAATGCATTCTTCATGACATACACATTTCTATTTTTCAGGTACAAGTGAGATGACACACACCAGTGTTTGGGATGTCCGTTATTAGTTTTGACATACATATCTGTGTACAACTCAGAACTCCATAGTTACTATTCGTGCATCATCTGCACAGGGGAATGCTTTTCATTTCTAAGTGTTACAGTAGCTCTGACATGGCAGTTTCTTGACAGGTTAATTCAGACACACTCATATATATTCTAATATTCCTCTCTTGCATATTGTACCTTGTTTGCTACTGACATCTGTGTTACACAGCAGCTGTGAATACTCCAGTGTAACACTGGAAGCCTGACACAGGCATTTATTCCTGACTTTTACAGCACAATTATATATACAGGCAGTACTACCATTACTATAATTTTGATTTCTTACTGCTAATATTAGGGGGTATTCCGTAATCACCATACTGCCCATGCAGCCGGGCTAGTCGCTGGGCATGAGTCTCAACATTCTGGGACCTCTCCGCAGCAGATGTATGGGGAGACATCACACATTAATCACACCTGCACTGTCACAAGTTGAACTTTTTCCATACATAGTTAGAGATACATAAGACTGCATATTTACAGATAGGTGGGACATCCTGCGCTCTGGCTTCTTAGATCCACTGGTCCAAGACTGCATCCCTCCTCCACTTCAGGTCAACATGGTGGTGATGTAAATGCTCAGCAGTCCAGGGTATGCCAGTGGCACTGGTGAGATCATGTGCAAGCTGGTCCCAGGCCTCCACGTTGTACTGTGAGCCCTGGTACTGCCCCTGCAGCAGCCTGCCATCATGTTTTTTTACTAGGAGCCCAACCATGACCCTGGACTCCTGAATGCTCCAATGTTGCACTCAGAAGCGAACACCTTCACCAACACCAACATCGTGGTCCTGCTGTGAGCAATCGCAAATGGTTATGACTGTATTCCCGCCTGTGTGGTTTAAATAGGGCAGTTTTCCCACTCTTTTTCTTGAGTGGCTGGTTTTAATATTCTGAACTATGCTTAGCTCTGTGCAAATCGTCATAGCAATGCTTACACCAGGTAAGCACAGCTGAAAGATGGTAAGCAATGCTTACACTAGCAAAGCATTGCTTAAATCTATTTTTTTCATTAAATTTATAAAGGATTTTTTACAGTTATATTTTCATTTCCCACCCCTACTGTGCTATACATGAGCCATATGATTGAGATCTATCATTCAATTTCCTTAAAAGTTTTCAAATAAATTGGTGGGGGGGATTCAAACAGAGCATATTCTACATGCTACAGCATGGCAATACCACTACGCTACAGCCGCATGGTGAAATTTTATATCACAGTAGCACTTTTCTATCATTTTCAGGATTTCAGCCAGGCTAAGCATACAAGCATTTCAGATTTATTTGATAAAAAAAAATAATTTTTTTTGTATTTTTATTGCTTTCCTATTGCCCTACTGCTTCCATGCATGTATGGCAAGAATGCATACATTCGGGGGTATGCACTTGAACGCTTCTGCCTTGTAGGTTTTTGTTTTTTTTTTTTTCAGTGTCCATGGACACTGAAATGTTAGCTACTTACATTTCAGTGTCTGCGGACACTGGCTTAGTATATAATATTAGAGCCAGGCTGTAATATTATATACATTGACACACCAGTATACCGCATTTGGCAGGTCTACAGGCTATTCAGTTCTGGCTTGATAAATCACAACTATACACTCCTGGGTTCAACACACTCCTTATATGTTTAACTAAACACGTGTTGTCAAAAAATATTTTTTACTTTCATGGGAAATCATACTGGCAGGTTAGTGGTATGGCTATGGGAGCATCTTTTGCTCCCATTTATGCCGACCTGTTTATGGGTTTTTTGGAGGAACAGTTAATATATGATGATAGTCATAATTTATTTTTGGACCAGCTTGATATTTGGAGACGATATCTGGACAATTGTTGGATGGTGTGGCGGGGGGATCAGCAATATGTGCATGAATTCATACAATACCTTAATGAGAATAAGTGGGGTATTAAGTTTACATTGCATATTGAATATCAACAAATAACATTCTTGGATGTCATCATAACCAGACAGAAGGATCATACACTGAAATTGCAAGTATATAGAAAATTTCCAGAATATAACACCTTGTTACATGCCTCCAGCCACCATCCTCGCCACAATATATTGTCTAAGTCTCAATATCTATGTATTAAATGTATTTGTTCCTCCAAACAAACTCTTAAAGCCTGCCAAGATGATTTAATTAACAGGTTATTTACCAGAGGATATCATCAGGATCCTATTACTCGGGCATTACATCAGGTTGATAAAACAGACAGGTGCCAACTGTTACAATATAAATATAGAACTATTCAGGCTGAAAATCACACTTCACAACCAATCAGACTAGTCACTACTTTTGGGACCAAGACCAATAGATTTAAAAACATCATAAATAATCATTGGGATATTTTGTTAGCCCAGCATAAATTGAGTGAACTGCTCAACCCCAGATGTCTATTCTCTTATCATACAGGTAGAACTATTAATTCATATCTAACCCATTACAAACATTACAGCTCGCCTATTAGCCAACAGAGAAACCTATTTGGAGATATATTATTAGGATGTGTTTCTTGTGGTCATTGTAGTGCTTGCACACACGTATCCCAAAACCAAGGAATTTACTAGCTGTAACACATCTAAAATTTATGAAATAAGATGTTTTGGAAACTGCAGCAGTGATTGGATTGTTTATTTGGTCACTTGTTTTTGTTCTTCATTTTATGTTGGACAAACATCCAGACCCTTCAGATATAGAATCAGTGAACATTTAAGTGAAATAAGAAATAAAAGGGTTTATAATGCCCTCTACAAACACACTCTAACACATAAAACTGCTAAATTCACCTTTACCATAATAGATAAAATACATATGAATAGGCTATACAAAGCTGGATGGCACAATTTATTAAACCAAAAAGAATCTGCTTGGATTATTAGGTTAGGTGCTTTATTTAAACCAGGCTTGAATGAGTTAAGTTAGTTCTGGTCTGAATCACTTGATGGATTATTTCAATTAAGTGATCAAGTTTTTGACATATATATATATATATATATATATATATATATATATATATATATATATATAAGCAGCTATAAGGGTTTGCCCTAATGAATGTTTTTTGATGCACTAAAGAAGGCTATACTTTTCTAGCTGAAACCGGTTTGCTTTTATTGTATTTATGAGGTTTGCCATAATAAATTCTTAATACATTTTTTCATCTTTCCCTTATGCTGGATATTTTTTGGATTCAAGATCTCTTTTTGGCCACCCAATGATTACATAATGCTACCATAACTGCAGTATCACACAGTTGGAGTGTGAATCCTCCTGTGTTGCATGACTGTATTGCTTTGCATTGTACATTGTGCGACTACATATGTAGGATGTTTGAGGCCAGCTGTGTGTGTGTCGTTCACTCTCATACTGTGTGTACTCTTCCTCATATACATATATGATGTGTAGCTGTACAGTGTTATTGTGCACTTTGACCACTTTTTAGCATAAACATCTAAATAATAAATTGTTGTGATGTCACATTCAACTGTGCACTTTCACAGTTGTACCATGACATGCCATGTGTTGTTTGCAGTTCAGACACTAATTGGTAGCTTCTGAGATTAGTTAGTTAGTTTAAATCCAGCCCTTACTGTACAGATTGCATAAGGTCAGTCTTATTGTGGCAGAACATGTCGCTAACACTGCTGGCAAAGACATCTGCTGCGTACACATATAGATGCTGATTCCACTAACAAAAAGCTTTGACGATCTCTCGCATTGCAATGCTTTTATTCAAGGTAGTAACATATGATTGCATTTTCATTATATAACATGTAGGAAGCATTATTCTCTGGCACAAGGGAATAAGACGGCATTCTGTATCTTGTTCCCTTAGTACAGCAACTGCAGGCACACATATCCCTTGCAGCAATAATATGATGCAATGCCTTGACATACCAACATGTCTCACAATTATAGTGACACGTCTACTGTGGAACAATCTCTCTCTCTATGATATCATGTGTTTTCTGTTGTCAAATGCTCATGTGCTC
The DNA here is from genome assembly GCF_019279795.1 of Protopterus annectens. Lineage (NCBI taxonomy): Eukaryota > Metazoa > Chordata > Ceratodontiformes > Protopteridae > Protopterus > Protopterus annectens. The sequence goes on along the minus strand of NC_056749.1, from coordinate 845,248,578 downwards.
AACATCCACATTCAGTTCCTGTTAGCATTGTTTGACCTTATACTGTAATGCATGATAGTATCCACCAGTTATAATGTGTACATTTATAGTGGGACAGGCCTTCACCATCCCTTTTTTCTCAGAGATTTACAACATGTACAACTGATGTAATAAGTTAGCATAGGTTGAGTGTCACAGTGGGAGAGGCCTCCACCATCCCTTTAATCTCAGAGATTGTTTACAACACGTACAACTGATGTAATAAGTTAGCATAGGTGAATTGTCACAGTGGGAGAGGCCTCCACCATCCCGTACATCTCAGAGATTGTTTACAACATGTATAACTGATGTAATAAGTTAGCATAGGTGGCGTGTCACAGTTATGTTGACTTCTGCTTTGGCACTTTGGTTCATCCATATAGCTTGCTGTCCAATTCCTGCCAGGGGCAAGATTATATGAATGTGCTGACATTACACCAACACCATTCTATCTAGTTATTCATATCCATTTTTATGTTGGAGAATGATATATCATCACAGGTTACTATTGCATGGCACTGAAATGGTTATTTGGGACATGTGCTTTGACTGCTCCTGTGGCACATGCATTGAGTACTGGCTTGTACAGAATACTTTCACATATAACATGTGGTGCAGTTCTGGGGCAGTGTGTGTACTACATGATGGAAACAGCTTCTTTAGCAAAGAAACATTAATATTGTACTGTTCACTGTTCACTGTTATGAAGACAGTAACATGTGTAGCAGCTCCTTTTCAGCACTCTCGACTAAATTATTCATATTATATTTGTAACTCATTTCTTACTGTACATATTGATTTCTGTTATTTGTGACAGCCTCCATTGCTATCTGCTGTAGCACATACAGTCATTATAGAGGTATGTAGAGAGTCTAGCATTATAGGCAGGGGTTTGAATCTGATAACATCTGTCAGACAACTGTGTCAGACAGTAGTGGTGTAAAGACATATAATAGTTAAGGCACAGTCAGACGGCCACCTTTTTCAGGCTATTGTCCTACAAGGCAAGGCATCCATGATACTTATGAAGGAAAGTGCTGTAAGCCCTTCAAGGATCTTCTTCATGACATGACCAATATGTGTATTTCTGTGGGGTCCATGATTGTAATGCAACTCTCTAATATCTGTCACAGCATGTGTTCAAGAATGATATGATGCAACTGTTTATTATGTCATTCATTGCTCACAGGTAACTCCTATTTCCAATTGCATGTCTTTATCCAGACATTTCTTTATTACTACAGTTGTTTTTGTCACAACATGCAGCTTAATGGCAGAAGAAGACTTCCATGAAATTTTCTTACTGTTTGCCATGCTGCCAGACCATCAGAAATTGTGAATGTTCCCCTTTTATAACACTTTGTTGTGTGTTTGTGTTGTTGAACTAGTTACATCACTGTTCCCCCTAATTCCATATGAGTATGCTCAGTATAATAAAGTCTGAGATGTTTGCAATTTATAAATGTAAAATTTGAAATCATGAAATGTCATCAGATCTCTATTGTCATTTGTCACTTATCTGTGTTGAGTGTTATTGTATTACTATTTAGCATTTAAATGACTTTGCAACACTTGCTTGTCTATTACATGTTTATAGGTGATAAACCTATTTTCTATGGGTGCCAATTAGAATTATTTGCAAAAAACATGCCCATTTCTAATGTTCCTGACATTACAGGTCTAAGGTCTAGTTGTTCCTGTGTATACTTGTGTATACATGCTGAGGTGGAGAATACAGCAGTGGTGTCTGCCTGAATACATAATTCCCTGTATATACATATCATATGCAATAACTGCAGCCTATGCATTCATCCCATGATGTATCTTCTGTCCTTGATAGCTGTTATCTCAAATTAGCATTTTGTTAACATGCAACTCACATTTTCACTTCCATTAGTTACATTGCAGCTTTATATCCCTATCACATCCTATGTTTCATGTCCATTTCTATTTATATGCACACAGGTATTGTCACTGATATCAATTATCATTATATCATTGTAGCAGGTTTATGTTAAAAATGTTTCTTTGACATTTCAGCACATCCTACTGCAGTATATGAGTACACTTTACCCATTTCCCCTCCCCCTTAATTACTTATGCATAACAACCATTAATACTTGTGCACAATTTCTCCATTTTATTTCCCCTGCTTCAGAACTCTTTCACTGTAGTCAGTCTTAATATTTCTGGGCTAAAGCATATGCTCATATATTATGATTGCCTATAGACAAACCATTTTGTTTACATTCTGTGATAATGTTTGCAAGCACCTGTCCCTGGCCGTGAACACTATTGCTGGCCATGAAAAGGTGCTTGCAAATGTGTAGGCGCGATGAGCAGCATGCATATCTGATTACTGCTCATTGAGCTAGCAAGCTTAAATCATGAAGGTTTAGCTCAAAGCCTAAACAACTGCTAATTAATCTTATTTTAGATGTTCTATAATAAAGACTACAATGGCTTTGTGTTCGATATCACATTTAAACAGATGGCACCTAGATGAGCTTACCTCTCTTGTGGTAATACATGCTCAAAGCCATGTTTTAGTATGTCTGCTTTGGTAGTTTCATCAAAGCAATGGATGAGGGCAAAATCGTTCACACTGCCGACCTTGACCTGGCCAAGGCATGTGATACAATACCCGACTCGAGCATTGTTGACAGACTCAGGAGGTTGGGTACAAACCTGTATCTCACCCGGTGGATAGTCAACTGGCTCACAGACAGGACCCTGGAAGTTAAAATAAGAGAGTCCACCTCTACAAAGAGGCCAGTCACAAGTGGAGTCCCTCAGGTATCAGTCCTTGGACCACTCCTTTTTGGCATTTAATTCTCAGAAGTCAAGGCCAATGTCAGTGGTCTCTAGCTGACAAAATTTGCAGATCACTAAAACTGTATTAACCATACCAGTTTAGAAACCATTTTGAAAAACAGTTTGGCACAGTGATTTTAATGAAATTAGTAATTTTGGGAAATTTATAACATGAATTTAATATATGGAGTATATTCCTTTAATGTTTTTTATCAATGTACCAGCTGACTTAGTACAGATACTATTTAAACAGTATCACTTGAGTTAATGTTATCTGATGAAGTTTGTGTATTCTCTGAACGAAAAGCGCTTCAGCTTATTAGTTTTAATAAATGGATTGTTTTAACGGATGTTTGGGATATTTTGTGTACTTCAGAAGTTTCCTGTGTTTTGTTTGTCTTCGTTTGAAATTAGGAGCTGTCATTGAGTCTCACATTGACACAAATATTCTCCAGGAGGGGCTGGCACAGACAAACAACTGGTGTCAGAGTCATGGACGAAAACTAAATGCCAAGAAATGCATAATAGTATCCTTTGGGTAGTCATCCATCCCTGGTAACTATCATATTAACAACACACCGCTTAGAGTTGACCCAGTAGTCAGGGACTCAGGGACACACATAGATACTGTATTTCCCCGAAAATAAGACTGGGTCTTATACTTTTCCCCCGCTGAAATACGCATCAGGGCTTATTATCAGGGAATGCCTTATTTACCCCTCTGTACAACAATCTACATTTATTCATTTATTCATGTACAAAAATCAACATTTATTCATGTACACAAATTGACATTTATTCATGTACACAAATTGACATTTATTTGGTACTTTTCCATTATTGCGGAACAGTTCTAGGTAATGTGTTAACAGTTGTATGTGAATTCTACATAAACAGTGCAACAAACATTTCACCTTCAGAATATCTACACCTTGGCTTTCACAGTGCAGTATTTCATGCTTAACAGAAAGTGCAGAAAAATCTCAATACATGTGCATTGGAGGAGGGCAATAAAACAGGTGAATAACTGCCACTTTTTGAGTGGTGATGCTTTCTTTATTCTTTACCCAAACCGTAAGGGAAGAATGATGGAAAGTCATAAAAATGAAGTCTGGGAACTAGTGGCCTTACTTTGTAATTACCCCTTGATAATGAAACGTTACCTTAATACAATAAAGTCAAAAAACTAAGAGCTTGCTGACAGCTGGAAGCAGAAGCAATACATTCTGTTTCCCCCATAACAGAAAAGTTATTCAAATACAGTCATATCATCTTCTTCTGGAACATTGTCATAAGTCTCCAACCCCCGAATTCCGGCATGAATTTCTTGCAACTCCATTTCCTGTAGAACCATTGGCCCCAATTTGTCATGCCTAGCAATAGAGCTCTCCTTAAATGAGCACTGCTTGTCCATGTAGCCTGCTCATAGTGCATTGGCAACACAGCTGTCAGTGATTTTATCCCATGAATTCTTCACCCAAGTCATGTCCTCTTGCAGGCTAGGCTTCACAAAGTTTTCATGCTGACTTCTCTCCATTCTATTTTCAATGTAGTCTTTGAGTTTCATGCACAAATGGTCTTTGAATAGCTTGTTTATTGCAATATCCAGAGTCTGGAGATAGGCAGTCATTCCTGTGGGAATCATTATTGATCTATTCTTCTCTGTGCAAGAAAGTTCTTCATGTCTTTAGCACAGTGAGTGCTGGCTGAATCCCAGACTAACAGACCTCTTTCGCCGCATCACAAAACAAGTGGCAGAATTACATCGATCCACTTCCTTATAACTGCTTGTGTGCACCAGGCTTTTTTGGTTTCAAGAATGTAAATGACTTAAACACATTCAATCTTATCTTTCTTGCCCTTACTAATGATTAGAGGTGGGGTTTTCTTTCCATCTAGATGAATTGCCAAAATACAGGTAACACATTCACTTTTGTAACCAATGGAGAGAATTTAGATTAACGAGGCACCCCTCTGATCAATTGTTGTTTGAGATCCTTGGCCCATAAACACTGCAGTTTCATTCATAGCAATCATGTTGGAGAGTTGGTATTTAGAAAAGTCGATGCCATCAACAAAGGACTTGAATGCAAGTGCATGTTTAATAACTTCAGTATCTTCCAGCTTGAACAGTGTTGTTGATCTTCCTAGAGACAGTTCGTATCACTGAAGGAAGCCATCCAGCCAATCTTGTGATGCTTTGAATTCTTCTGGTGATATTTCTAACTGTGATGCCATTGCAAGGGCAAATGCTTGAATATCAGCCCTGCGCACAACCAAAGCCTTTGCTCTGCTGTTAGCAATTCATTCACAGATGATATCTTCCAGCTCAAGAAATAATGGCTGCCGACCTGATCCACACTTGCACTTCTTAGCTTTCCCTCTTCGGCCTGTTGACTGAGGTTATCATACATTGCTCGCCATTTTTGGATCATTCAGAGATCCAACTTGTCTTTAGCCATCAGATTCTTTCCCCAGGAGTCCTCCATGATTCCTTTCTTGTACTCAATGGAATAGCTCTTTCTTTTTGCACTCATCTTATCTGAGGGGGGTTAATTGAAGACGTACGAGACAGGAGTGGCAACACAAAATGGCAACAGTTAAGAAGACGCAACCACACCCGTTTGTTATCAAGTGCGCATGTTCTATGTGTGTTGTCTGTACTTTGACCAATCAAAGTACAGTTGCCAGTGTTTGTGGGCCAAGGATCTCAATGGTCAAGTCTGAGTGAGGATTAGAGTTACACTAAGAATCGCGGAGGACTCCCGGGAAAAGAATCTTATGAATTTCTGCAAAGAGAAGAAGCTGGGTGTCTGAATGGTCTGATTGTTATCAAGTGTACACGTTCTATGCATGTTGTCTGTACTTTGACCAATCAAAGTACACTTGCCAGTGTTTATGGGCCAGGGATCTCAATGGTCAAGTGTGAGTGAGGATTAGGGTTGCAGTAAGAATCGTGGAGGACTCCCAGGGAAAGAATCTTTCTGCAAAGAGAAAAAGTTGGGTGTCTGAATGATCTGAAAATAGTGAGCAGAGTATGATAACCTCAGTCAACAGGTGTCAATAATATTATTATTTTATAATTCAACATGTCTGTCATATGCTGTTGACGATTTTAAATAGGGCTTATTTTTGGAGTAGGGCTTATATCATGACCACCCTGGAAAACAATGCTAGGCCTTATTCTCTGGTTAGGTCTTATTTTTGGAGAAATACAGTAATGATCTAGCCTTTAATCATTGCATGTCTACAGTGGTGAGGAAATCATTCTATGTTGCACAACTTATAAAATATAAGGTATGGCATCTATGTCCAAGGAAGTCATTGTTCCACTGTATTCGGCATTCATCAGACCTATCACTGAGCACAATGCCCCCTTTGGTATGTACCCAACCAGGCATATCCAACAACTGGAATGTCCACAGAGGTTCCTCACTAAAAAAATACAGGGCATAAGTAATATGTCGTATGCAGACCGCCTCAAGCCCCTATCCCTGTATACTGTCTCCTACAGGCTTTTGAGGGGAGATCTTTGCCTGGCATACAGGGCATTGTCAGACCCCACTCTGATGGACCTCATGCATATCCACAAAACAAACAGTACCAGAATTACCCATTCTAAAGACTTAAATCTTAGTCGTGATATAAATAGGACCTGCTGGAGAGATAGGTATGTATCCCAGAGACTACCACATCTATGGAACAGGCTCCCCATCTGTGTGAAGCAGACTTCCTCCCTAATCTAATTCAAGTGCAACTTGGACAATTGGATGGGGAAACTGGACATTCATCCCTGGTTTGGTACCTATGTCTCTGATGCAAGCAGGTAACCTGTAAATGGTTCATCTTCCAGGCCCATGCTTACACTTATCAAGGGTATCAGAACTCGTCAGAGATTTAGGATGCATGGCTAGGCTTAAACAAGACCTTGTGGTCGTTAATCTAGTAAACACCTATTTACCTGTGAACCTATGAACAAAGGTTTGCAATAGATGCTGCACAGGTTGAGGCTGATGATAATTAGACCTTTTACTTCCATCCAGAATTGGTCATTGGGAGAGGATAGTGATCAGAGCTTTTTTAATGTTCTTTTTTGCATCTAACTGAATTTTCCTGTGCGGCCATTAAGAAGTCCATTTGCCAGTCCTGACTTAAGATATATATCACATTCAGGTTTTAAAAGAGAACATAATGCCAGATTATAAACATTTACTTCTGTTATCATTTTACTCTCTGTTTACAGGAAGATATTATAGGCCAGGGTACTGAATTTGGCTACATCTAATAATGGAAAACAACATATGTTTGCAATTATACTAAGCAGGCCAGCTAGTGAAGAGATGGGTAAGATTAGCAGTAGTATAAAAACAGGATTAATAGACATGGTCATAGCACCAAATTCTATATAATGTTGACAAGTGTCATAGTCAGCTGAGTCTGTGTTACATGTGACTAACATACTTCGGGTAGGACAAAAATGTAGGCATAGGAAGAGGCTCATTCAATAGGTTCATAGATTCATAGGAGTTTACTAGGCTAGTGGCCTTAGGGCCTTTTCAAGCCTAGCCATGTTATGCCTGTGTTCCCTAAGTGATCTTGGTTAGATATTTGTTATTCGCACAGTGAGTCTATGATCAGCACCAGCTGTTCCTGTCCATGATGGACACAGGTGCCACCCCAGGGTAAATGTACAGTCTCCCATCCAACTGTCTAGGTTGTGCTTGAAAAGGGTTATTGAAGACCTCTGCTTCATTTGAATTGGGAGTTTATTGCAGAGCAGCGGCAATCTCTAGGAGATTTATCTATCTCTCTCCAGCATGTTCTGTTAATGTCACAGGCTAGGTTGAAATCCCTGGAGTGAGATACTCTTGTCCCATTTGATTTGTGGGCATGCAACATTTCCATTAGGGCATGGTCAGAGAATGCTCTGTAAGCCAGGCACAAATCACCTCTCCGCAGCCTGTAGGATACAGAGTGCAGGGTTTCAGTCTTTCCACATAGGCCATGTTTTGGAGGCCCTGAATTTTCTTGTTGAGAAACTTCTGTGGTGTCTCCAGCTGCTGCTGCAGGTGTGTGGTGAGGTACATGCAAAAGGGAGCAGTGTACTCTGTTAGTGGTCTGATGAGGATTGAGTACAGGGAATTATAACATCCTAAGTCTTGCATGTGATGCCGTTAGTTATGAGGTGCACAATATTGAAAGATTTCCTTAGTACTGTAGACACATGGTGACTGAAGTTTAGATTGCTATCAACCTGTTTTCCCAAATCTCTCAACACTGGGTTTGAGCTTAGGGGGGATGCTGTCAATATTGTAATTTGCAGGAACTTCCTCTTTTCCAAAGGAGATAATAATGCAATTCTTTTGTGTTTAGTTTTATTCCAATGCTTTGGCATCAGTCCTTTGTCTGTGTTAACCCCTTTTGTGATATGTTAACATCATTTTGGGACTCAGTGATTGCACCCAGATTCCAATCATCAGTGAACTTGGTAAGTCATATGCTATCTACTTTCATCTGAACTTCCCAGAAATAAATTCCAAACAGTAGAGGGCCCAGCACAGATCCTTGTGATATGCTATTGGTAACTGGTCTATTGGTAGAGGTGGAATCCCCAATGTTGACAGTATGTATTCTGTCTGAGAGACAGCTGCTTTCCCATCTGGTGATGTATGGATTAATCTCCAGCTAGGAGAGTTTCTCAATGATACCTGAGTCGGGGGTTGTGTCAAAATCCTTGGCTAAATCAAGATAGGTAGTACATACTATTGTGTCTTCATCCAGTGCTGTTGTGACATTCTCAAAGAAGTCCACCAGGTGCAATAGGCATGATATACCTTTAACAAAGCCAGACTGGGTCAGGTCAAGAGATTGAAGGGCGCGTATGTCCTTGTTGATAAAGTCCATGTTGATTTTTTCCATTCCATTGCAGATAAGGCTGGTTGGGTTTATGGGTCTATAGTTCCCAGGGTCGGTTGCTGGACCACTTTTGTGCATAGAGATCAGTGCCCAGTAGAGAAGTCTATGACTCTTTATAGCTTAGTATGTGAAAAGTACAAGAACAGAGATGTGGTGCTGTGTGCCTTAATAACTATATATAGAGACCTAGCCCCAGTTACATAAATGTCCTGTAAATTAATGTGATGGTTGGGATGACTAGGATGGGAAAAAGACAAAACAGAAAAAACAACACTTAATTAGGTGCTCCAGCAAGTGAACACTGAACTGCACACCAGCATACTCCATGTCCCCACTGCAAAGTTCTAAAAGCAGGTATGCCACCAAAAATCTGTCCCTCTGGTCAAGGGACTGACAAAACAGATGCTCATTTTCATCTCATTGATGATATATATATATATATATATATATATATATATATATATATAGATATATATATGTGTGTGTGTGTGTGTGTGTGTGTGTGTGTGTGTGTGTGTGTGTGTGTGTACATTAAGTTTTTTGGCAATCCTTTAAATTGCCTGTAGATGTGCATGGGAGGTGTGACTGTGTATGTTCATGCATCTCACTCTGAATTAGCTAATAAGGCAAAACAACATACCCAACACACTAGTCATAGGCGACTCTATAGTCAGGCACACTGATGTCCCACTCACCGGGCTAAACAAGGAGAAGGTTACTGTCAGCTGCCTGTCGGGTGCCAGGATCTGCCACATAACCCATGCACTCAGGTCACTCCACAACAAGTACAAATATGACTCTGTCATTGTCCATGTTGGTGTGAATGACCTGAGACGTACCTCCCTGGACTACATGAAAAGAGACATGGAAGAGCTCTCCAATCTTGTAGCCCAGGCAGGTATGACCCCAGCCCTGAGTAGCATTCAACCATCACCCAGAATGATGCCACAGTTGTTGCTGTTGTTGCCGCAGTACAAGGACAAAATGATTGACTTCAACAATTGGCTAAGCTTCTGGTGCCATTCTAAAGGGATCCAGTATCTGTCTGCCTGGGATGACATAGTCGACAGAGCACGATGCTTTGCTAGAGATGGCCTGCACCTGTCACCCCTGGGATTCCGGATACTGGCTAAGGTTCTTGCTGCCCCTATAGTGCCTTTTTAGGCAAGGTTCAAATGACAAATTCACCACCATCACAGGAATAGGCAAGCAAAAACTGAGGGTGATGCTGCTCAATACTAGAAGTCTAAATCTCAAAATGAACTCACTCGAGGCACTCCTTAAAATGGAGAACATTGATATCTGTACAGTGACTGAGACCTGGTTCAAGGATCCAGAGAGCACCCCTGCACTACCAGGCTATAACTCATACCACATTCTTCGGCCATGTAACCTGGACCGGAACACCGAAGGCAGAGGTGTGTCCATATTCATTAATGATATCCACAACTCCAGGCTAGTTGCTCAGCATAATGCAGTTGAGGTTATCCAAGTGCAACTAACGCAGGGAAAAACTGCAATCCAAATTGTAGCTTGCTATAGATCACCCACCATGCCCCAGGATTCCCACTCCTCTTTCCTTGATGTACTGGAAAATACTAGAGTTCAACCAAACACCCTAATAATGGGCGATTTCAACTACCCCACCATTAACTGGGAAAACTACTCATGTACCAACTTCTTTACTCAACGCTTTCTGGAATTCATAAACTACAATGCCCTGGATCAACTTATCCACACCCCCACCAGGGGCAACAATATTCCAGATCTAGTTATTACCAATATGAGTGACCGGTGTTCCACACCTGGTCAATGCCTCATTGGTCTGATCCAACCATAAGCTAATTACCCTAGATATCCACATCCTGCCTCCACCCTCCATTAAGGAAACCATGGTAAAAAATTTCTCCAAAGCCAACTTCATGCTTCTTAAGACAGAAGTGGTGAACTTCATGACACCCATGCAGATGGGCAAAGCAGTTATGACTACCGAATCCTAGACAATTGCACTTTATAAGCACTTACATGAGTGCATGGATCATGCTATCCCTAACAGAACCAAGACGCTATCCTCTAAAAAAAGGAAGCCAATCTGGTGGTCCCATGCCATAAATAAACAGTACAGCAGAAGGAAGAAACTCTTGCAAAAGAGAGTAAAATCCCACGAGTGGAGGAGCTCCCTGGTCAGCCTCAGTAAGAAGCTGCGATCCCTGATAAAATCCACCAAAGCTAGTTATGAAAACAAAATCACCACTGATTCTAAAGACAACCACAAAGCATTCTATAGCTATGTCAACAATCTGAATGGCAACACTCAGATATGCTCTGAGTTACAGCACAATGGCACTAAATATACAGACCCAACTGATATTGCCAACATCCTGGCAGATAGCTTCAGTGCTAACTTTACCCCCCTCTCACCCTCTAAAGAGCCCATCTCTATATCGGAAGAATGCAAAGTTCCTGTAATCATGGCTGCACAGGTAAAAACCACACTCTGCAAAGCCAAGAACACAGCATCCATGGGACCAGACAACATCCCAGGCTGCGTTCTACACAAACTACAAAACTAACTGGCACCCCACCTAAGTACCATGTTCAATCATAGCCTCACCTCAGGCTTTGTGCCTGCTGAATGGCGCACAGCAACGGTTATCCCACTCCACAAGGGGGGAGCCACCACTGACCCTGGGAACTACTGCCCCATTAGCCTGACAAGCCTGGTCTGCAAGGCAATGGAACGTATCATCATGGAACTTATAAACAAAGACATTGGTAATCTCCAGTCTCTGGATCCCACCCAGTTCGGGTTTGTAAAAGGCAGATCATGTCTCCTAAACCTGATAAACTTCTTTGAAGCAGTCAACAAAGCCTTAGACAAGAGTAAGGTGGTTCACACAGCCTATCTAGATCTTGCCAAGGCTTTCAACACCATCCCCCACTCTGGAATTATAAATAAACTCACTAAACTAGGTATAAATCCCTATGTCACAAGATGGGTTGCCAACTGGCTCACTGACAGAATCCACACTGTGAAAGTAGCAGACTCCAAATCCGACTTCAGACCAGTGACAAGTAGAGTACCATAGGGTTCAGTCCTGGGTCCTCTCCTGTTTGGTATGTACTTCTCTGAAGTACAGGCTAACACAGAAGGTCTTTGGCTAATGCAGTTCACAGATGACTGCAAACTAGGAGCCATAATCGAAACTCCTAACGATGTGGACATCCTACAAAAGGGCCTCACTGAGACAGATGCCTGGTGTCCAAGCCATGGCCTCAAGCTCAATGCCAAAAAGTGCATTGTCATCCCCTTTGGTAAAAACTCTGTACCCATGAACTGCAACATAGGCGGTAGTATACTTAACACCAAAAGTGTGATAAGAGACCTTGGGACACAGGTGGACAGTAGTCTCTCCTTTGATAATCACATCGCCACAGTTATCAGGAAATCCTTCAACGTGACACACCTCATCACAAAAGTGTTCTTATCCAGAAAAAAACGAGGTCATTGTTCCCCTCTACTCATCACTCATTAGACCCATTATAGAGTACAACGCCCCTTTTGGTATGTACCTCACAAGACATCTACAACAACTGGAAAGGCCACAAAAATACCTCACAAAGAGGATTACTGGCCTCAAACAGATGCCCTACACAGACCGTCTCAAAAAACTCCAGCTTTACTCCATCGTGTATCACCTACTCAGAGGTGATCTCTGCCTAACATACAAAGCTATGTCAAACCCAGAGCTGTTGGACATGCTCCACTTAAAGAAATCCCAATCCCTCCAAGCTACACACTCTAGTGACCTATACCTTGTCACCACAATAAACAGAAAATGCCAGAAGGATAGATTCCTTTCCCAGAGACTTTCCATACTCTGGAATAAACTACCTATCTATATCAAACAAAGCTCCTCATTAGCACTCTTCAAGAAAAATCTTGATGATTGGATGGGAAATAGGAAATTCACCCCGGGGATGACCTCTGCAGCTCTGCTCGACAGTGGCACAGGAAAATCATTTTCTTGGGTGGCAAAAGCCAGGGTAACTTTTTGGCTGGGCTTGTATAGGCTCCAGGGCCGATAGCCTGGTACCTACCTATGAACCTATGAACCTATACTACCTTTTACCCACTGATTGACAAGTTAGAGTCTGGCTTCCCATGACTCTGAATTGGATTAATGAGGTAATTAGAAAATTAATTAATGAAAGAAAGAAAGAAAGAAAGAAAGAAAGAAAGAAAGAAAGAAAGAAAGAAAGAAAGAAAGAAAAAGAAAGAATGAATAATAATCACAAAGGTATAATTCTGTCTCATGGACCTAAACTTCAAACAGATTCCAGTGCCTCAATGTAAATTGCCACTGAAAATACACACGCCTATGCTAGAAATGCAGGGACTTTAATTTAAATAAGCATGTGTATCCACATGCATGACTTTTAGATCATTGACATTCATGCAAGAGGAACTATCGGTGTGAGCCTCCGAGAATATTAAACATTTTTACTTATGTCATCAACTGCCTTCCAAGGACTAAGATGATGAATGGGATGAAGAAATATTATGACAGTCCTACAGCTAGTGGAAACAGACAGACAGGTAGGGGAAATGGGCAAACATACAATGGAAGAGGACAAACAGGGGAAATGGATAGACAGATAGGGGAAGTGGACAGGCAGGGGAAATGGGTAGACATTTAGGGAAAGTAGAAAGACAAATAGGGGAAACAGACAAATGGGGAAATGGGCAGACAGATAAGGGAAACAGACAGACAGGGGAAATAGATAGGGGAAAGTGACAGACAGATGCAGGAAGTGGACAGAAAGACAGGGAATCAATCAGACAGATGGGGTAATGGAGAGAGAGAGATAGGGGAAGTGGACAGACAGGGGAAATATACATTTAGGGGAAGTAGACAGACAGGGGAAACAAACAAATAGAGGAAACAGACAGATGGGGAAATGGACAGACAGGGGAAGTGGACAGATGGGGAAATGGACAGACAGATAGGGGAAGTGGACAGACAGAGAAAATGGACAGACATATAGGAGAAGTGGACAGATAGGGGAACCAGACAGGGGAAACAGGAGAAATGGACAGACAGATGGGGAAGTGGACAGACAGGGGAAATGGACAGACAGGGGAAGTGGACAGACAGGGGAAACAGACAGGCAGGGAAACAGGAAAAACAGACAGACAGATGGGGAAGTAGACAGAGAAGGGAAATGGATAGGCAGATAGGGGAAGTGGACAGACAGAGAGGGGAAATGGACAGACAGTGAAAACAGATGGACAGATGGGGAAGTGTCCAGAAGGATACTGGAAAATGTGCTCCACTGAAACAGAACATCTGCCAATAGAGTTTGGAAAATGAGATGGTGGGATTGTCATCAGTCACTTCATTTCTGAATTTATTGTTCCTTTTCAATATGGTACTTAAGAGCAGGTCAGTATTTGAAAAAAGATTGCAGGGTTTGTGAAGCAAATAACAAAAAATCATTAATGTTTTGTATGAGAAAATTCATAATGCTTATACTGTTAATACAATTGCCTTTTATAACAAGACCATTTCAGTGTTAAATAAAATAGACAGAGGGAAGTGAATCATTACATATTATTAGAAAATGCTGATGTATATGGGAATCACGCTGAGGGAAGTTGTTTTCTATGTTAGTTTAGGAATAACTTGTAAATTTCACATTGTGCTCAACTGTCTTGTGCCTCATTACCCAGGTTGTAACTGAAAAGAAACATTAGACCAGCTCAAACACCAGGTTAATAAACTGAAATAAATACATTGAAAACATTCTCCACTGAGATGTTCTGATTAGAGTTTAATGAAATGTAGCAATGTGTTTTTTTAATCTCATTTTTATGTACAAAGCTGTGATTTTGGTAATTATCCTTTAACATAGAAAACATATGTTTAGAGAAGGTAAAACAGTGATTGCAACACATGAATGGAGGACTGTAATGGTCATTCTACTTCACAAGGGTTGACCATCAACTGACCTCAGCAACTGCAGTCCTATTAATCTCACTAGTCTAATATGCAAAGCCATGAAATTAATTATCATAGAAATGATCAACAAAGAGAAAGACAATCTTCAGACACTGGACCCATCCCAGTCTGGCTTTGTCAAGGGAAGGTCATGCCTACTACACCTGGTAGACTACCTTGAGAAGGTCACCAAGGCTATGGATGAGGAGAATACAGTGCATGCTGCCTACCTGGACCTGGCTAAGGCATTCAATATAAATACCCATCTCGGATAAAATCGATGAACTTACCAAAAAGGGCATAAATCCCTACATAATCAATGGAATGCCTTCTGGCTCAGAGACAGGATCCAAAAAGTCAGAATTGGTGATACCACCTCCACTAAGAGAGCAATCACCAGCAGGGTAACTCAGGGCTCCATGCTGTGACCACTCCTATTTTGGCACCTATGTCTTGGAGGTAAAGGCTAATGCTAAGGGACTTTGGCTGACCAAGTTCATAGATAACTGTAAATTGGGAGCTATCATAAATTCCCACCATGAAACAAACATTTTACATTAGGGTCTAACACAGACAAATGAATGGTGCCAAAGACATGGATTAAAACTCAAGTGGGCTATAATGCTTTGGAGAAACCTGTTACCCAGGCTAATTACCCCATTGATTAACAATAGTCTGGATCTGGGAACATATTTAGACAGCAATATAGCCTTTGACCAATGTATGGCCAATGTAGTAAGAAAATGATTCTATGTCACCCAACTTATAAGTAAGAACATGGCATCCAGGTCCAAAGAACAAGCTTCTGTCCTGTACCAGCATAAGTTCAGATTAACAAACAAATAATGCAACATATTTCTTTGAGACAGACACCAGGTCACTGTCACTGGGCCAAAACCCTCCTTACCATTACCTATGCCTCATAGCTATCTTAGTATACCGTAGTGTAACAATATCAATTTTAATAGATCTGAGCAATGAACAAACTGCACAGCTCTTTAAATTGGAGATGAAGTCTCTGATGTATATTGCCAAACATTTAAAAATACATATACTTTATACTTCACTTAGTGTCGGTATTCATAAGTCCTTATGTGGGAACAATTCTTATGACATCCTCAACATGCATCTTGTCAACAACTAATTCAAGCAATGTATACCAAACAATGTAAGAAACAGTGCAACACAAAAAATGCAAACAAGAATTCTAACAGCAAATTCCTTCACTAAAATGATCGATGTTAATCAGAAAATAAAGTGAATGACTATTCAGCATGTGGTGTGTCACCCATCAAGTCTACCCTACAATGTAAGTAGCACTAACTCTGTACTACTACTGTACAACAATAAAAGGTAAACTAGTACAGAAGACAAACACAGTCTCATGAGTCATTCTTCTGATGTTATATTCAAGATTTTGGTTCATTTTTTTTTGTTTGTTTTGTTTTATGTTTTTAATGTATGTGCTGGTTATCCTCGGTTTGTCCAGTATGAAGAATGAGTGTACCATTTTGCCTGTATCCTGTCTTGAACTGGCATGTTCAGCTATTGATCTAAGATCCCTGTCCAAAGTGTTCATCTGCATTTCACATGACGTTGTTTCCCATAGTGCACCATGCTTGTTTGCTATAGAAATGCGAATAAAATCTCATGAACTTACATTAGCAGCATCATTTCTGGATTTTGACTTTATTTGGGAGATTATCTGCATATGTTAGCTATCCAACAGTGTTTGTCCTGCCATTCTCACCACTGCAGCATGCTTTTTTCCTGACCCGAGAGATTCTTATATGAAAAAACAAAGCCAGCAAGTGTGGAAGGTGCAAAAACCAAAGGTTTATTAAACCCCAAGGGAAAAATCCCCTGAATAACACATCAAAAATAAATCCAAACCGGTTTCGGCTTAACAGAGCCTTCTTCAGTGGATAACAAAACAGTTTTAGGCATGGAAATGTAGTGACTAAGAGCTCATACAAAAATCCCTGTCTCCCGTAGCCTTGGACACTATCAGTTCTTGTATGTACATAGTACAGCATGTGAAAAAAAATAACTTGCTTAGCAGCTGCCTGTCCTTAGGTGGTGGTTTTGAAGCTGTATCTCTGCTGTAATTCCAGAACTCATAACTACAAGTCTCTGAATTATGAAAAAAAGTAGGAAAATGTAGACCACAAATGTTGAGTATCATTGCTTCACCTGTAAAGTTGTTTTTGTAAGCCTGCTGCACCTCCTCAGACATACATATATAACCCAACTTCATATCATGGAGAAAGGGAAATACTCTTAGAAAGTACAGTCCTGGACTTGGCAAATGCAAGTCTGCATTTCCCTTCTTTCAGTGTCACTGTTCTAAGGCTTGCAGTTATGAGTCTCAAACTATCATGCAGTTACCCTCAGTGGCAGTAAATGTAGTCTTTTAACAACAATGTTATAACAGAGTTATGCAGAACTTAGTAGCAAATCTACAAAATAACCTACAATAATATTCTTCCCTGAACCTTTCTTGAGCCCCACAAGGTGTAGATAGTTATGCTTGTGGTGGTTTTACTGTCATATACCATTGTCTTTTTTTAACAGAGCATTACTTTATTCTAAGTCATTTAGCTCAGTCAGATTAAGCTCAATGTGTACAGACGTATAAGGTGCAGTCCCCATGCATGGTATCCACATCTTCTTAATGCACACAGACATATAACGTGCAGTCCCTATGTATGGTACACATATCTTCTTAATGCACGCAGACATATAACGTGCAGTCCCCATGCATGGGACACATATCTTCTTAATGCACACAGACGTATAAAGTGCAGTCCCCATGCATGGTACACATATCTTCTTAATGCACACAGACATATAACGTGCAGTCCCCATGCATGGTACACATATCTTCTTAATGCACACAGACATATAATGTGCAGTCCCCATGCATGATGCACATATCTTCTTTCACAGATGCTGTTAATCCTGGCTTAATTTTTATATCATCACCTATTACAATAGTACAATACCAGAAAC
Source organism: Protopterus annectens (assembly GCF_019279795.1). Taxonomy (NCBI): domain Eukaryota; kingdom Metazoa; phylum Chordata; order Ceratodontiformes; family Protopteridae; genus Protopterus; species Protopterus annectens. Next base: position 845,230,816 of record NC_056749.1, on the reverse strand, counting down.
CATAATTACAGTACAGTAACATTAAAGGATTGCTTTTTTGCTATGGTTTTATTCTTATAGAGCTTTTTCTATTTTTTTTTTCTTATAACTAAGAGTAGTTATTTTAGTTCTCTCTCCTAAATTGTACACTCTGGACCCATGAATTCTATTTATTTATAATAAGACTACACATCCCTTTTTTATTGCCCTTAACCCTGATTATCTTAACTCTATCATGCTTTCAATCACTTCTATAACTGTCACTTCTCTGTATTTCTACTTCCTAAAAATAAGTATTTTAACTCAAAACTATAGCCCTAAAATTTGTACTCATAATCTCATATTGTTGCCTCTTCCAATATGTTTTATTTAAAAATGTATGCATTTCTTCAGATATTGCTCCCAATGTGCTTAATAAATGTTTGCAACACTGTTCTCTACAGCTATAACAAAGGCCAGTTTCAGATGAGTATTCCTTTTTCTAACCACATTACACAGAGTTTTAAGGCCGACTTTAGTTTAGACAGCTGTAGAAATATGCTGGCCTCAATGTGTCTGAGAGATAGTCAGAAAAATGTACTCAGCCATGCACAAACAGTATGCCTGATAACACCATAGTTTTGAATACTAGTGAGAATAAACATTACAGCAATGCTGTGCCTCAAGAAATCTTCAAGTCAGCTTCCTATACTAACAAGAATAATGTCTATGTTGCAGCATTTTTTGTGCTTTCCCAAAAGATAAGTTCCTAATTCCCATTCACCTCTATTTGCATGTCCAGCAAATGCTTAACACTTTAAGAAACATGCCTGGTGTAATCTTGTTTGTGTGGAAAATAATGATGGAGGCATTTCCACCCAAATATTCAAACACTCCTTGACATGATAGCAGACCCAGGGGCCACCCAAATCTCTTCCTAGTGTTTTACCTGAATCTTTGACAGCATACCCAGGGGCCACCCAAATCTCTTCCTAGTGTTTTATCTGTATCTTTAGTGCATAGGTTCATAGATTCATATGTTCATAAGTAAGTACTAGGCAATCAGTCTGCAAACCTTTTCAAGGCTATTCAAAAAAAAAACCCTTTAAGGAAGGCAAGACAAGATAGACCAGGAGAGAATTTGAGAATGCCTATCCAATTACCTAGGTCTGTCTTGATGTTGGCAAAGGTGCTACTCTGCTTGACATGTAATGAAAGTCTGTTGAAGAGGTAAAGAATATGTTGGAATATGAATCTATCAATCCAACATGTCTTTTTATCTACTAATGAAGGTTTATTTCCTTGAACCAAGTATTTGCTGTACCATTAGCTCTATGAAGGAAAAAGAGATCAAACCGGGTTGGGTCTTCATGAAAGACTCAACCCTATTTGATCTCCTGTTCCTTTTTCAGAGACTGATTACAGAGCGAGGGCTTCCAATCTCTCCTAATAAGTAAGATTTTTGAGGCCGCTGATCTTTTTAGTTTTGAATCTCTTAGGTCTCTCAAGTTGTATGATATATTTAGATAAAAATATAGCAAAAGGTGCATTATATTCGATATTGGGTCTGATAAGATACGAGTAAAGGGGAATAAAGACTTCTTTGGATCTAGGAGAGATGCCTTTGGAAATTAGATGGTCTAGAAATAAGGCTTTCCAAGCAAGTGTGACGGCATTTTGGTTAAATGATAAGGAATTATCAACAAGACTACCTAGATCCCTTAAAGCAGTGTCTGATTGGAGGGGTGGATCTTCCATACAATAAGTGAAACTGTTTTGTTTATCAAAATTAACTACTTTTTTATATTTAATTTAAGACCATTGCCAAGATGGTCTAAGCTTTGGTAGAGCAGTTTTGAGTTAGTTGAATATTGAATGCATAACATCCATTTTACAGTCATCTGTAAACTTAGTTAAACATAGGCCAGATGTGATGGCCTTAAGATTTGAGGAAATAGGAGAGGGCCCAAACCTGGGCCCTGTGGTAGACCACTGTTATCTTATTTTGCTTTCATAAGTGGCAACTGCTACTCTAACCACATAGTTTCTGTCAGACAGCCAGTTATTTGTCCATTACACACTATAAGGATCTGTATTTTGATTTAGAAGTCTATCAATAATGCTTGCATGGGAAATAGTGTTAATGGCCTTAGCTAAGTCTAGATATGCTGTATGTGTTGCATAACCACTACCCACTGCTTCTGTTACTTTTTCAAAACAATTAATGATATTAAGGAGCTTGGACTTTCCTTTGATAAGGCCACATTGGTGAGGGTCTAGGGCTGATGAATTCTATGTGCTCCTTAGCTTTACATATGATGCTAGTGAGACTAATGAGCTTACAGTTACCAGAGCCAGTGGTTGGGACACCCTTGTGTAATGACATTACAATAGCAGTTTTCCAAGGTTCAGGAAGGTAATCAGTGCAGAGACATAGATTAAACAGGTTAAGCAGGGGTTCAGAAAGGACAGATTTGGCATTGATAATAAGGCAACCTGGTATGTAGTCAGGGCCCATGGATAAGGTATTCTTAGTTTACAAAAGGGCTGTGAGAACTTATACCATAGTAATTAAAGTGGTAACTGGGACAGTGGAGTGAAATTTGCACTAACTTTGCTTGCTAGGATAGTAGCTATTTCCTTTGGGTAAGAGAGTGCAGTATTATTTTGGACTAGCTCTGACCGCTGTTGGTCATTAGTTCTTAATTTCCTGACACAGATAAAGATTCACAGTTACTTTTTTGTCCGCTTGTTTGCTTGTTTTAGGGCCCATTTTAAGTTCATACTCAGCTTTGAGCTTCCTAATGGTTCCCCTTAAGCACTTTGTTAGCTTGCTTAAGTGTGCTGTCAAGATAGGTCAAATGAGAATTCTTATAAGCATTAAGCAGTTTCATTCTCTTGTTATACAATTTATTTATATGGGGATTCCACTACAAGGGCTTATCTTTAAACTTCTCATTACATTTGTTGCTAATAGCCACTGCCTTATCAATACAACTATTTAAGGGGAGTTCTAATTTTTTTCTCAATATTTCCTTAGTATCTACACAGGCCACTGTGCAGTGTTTGTATCCCCTGTAATAATTCCCTTTATAGTTTCTTGCATGGCTCTGTTTTTTTTTTTTTTTGTTTTGCAAAGTATCACATTACTTCCTGATTTCTTAAATCCCTTTCAATTTTCCAATAATTGGCTATTAATTCTATATATGTCAGATGATTCCTGTCTGTAAGATTAAACTGCATGAAACTTACACAACAATTTATCCATTGAGAATAGCAGATTTAGTTTTTAGGTTAGAATGGACTTTTTTGCTCCTGGCATATAGTGACTTAAAACCTCTTGCATTTAACCTTGGCTCCATCCCATGTGGAACACATTTATGTTACTGTGCATTTTGTTTGTGAATCCTGATAGATATCAGACAATATCCTGACAAATGTGGAATTATAAATAAAGCTAATATACCAAATAACTATGAATAGTTGACAAAATTGGAGATACACTTGCCATGTACAAAGGACAGCTCCCGGTGTTCTCTCCTGTCTACCTGATGAATCTGGGCATATTGGGGTGAAGTAGCAATTGCCTCATGTACACTGACAAGCCTCTCCTCCTACCACCCAACACTAAAAACTGTAAGAGATGCATTTATCTAGCCAAACTGGAAGCAAAGCTCTCTCAACCCAAGACTGAACGTGTCAGTCAAGAGGAGAAGGTAAACACTTGCAGCACACCACACTCATCACATAGACCCACTAAACCTACGACACCAATACTTACACACAGATACACAAAAACATTCATGGAGGCTCTCAATAATAATCTACCGAAACAACAGAGACCTCCAAAGCAGAAACACAAGCAACCTCCACTCCTCAACACAACCCAAAAGACACATAACCCACAGACTCAGTGTGTCACTCAACCACAGCCCATAAGGCAAAACAAGGTACCCAACACATTAGTCATAGGTGACTCTATAGTTAGGCAAACTAATGTTCCACTCACCAGACTAGACAAGGAGAAGGTTACTGTCAGCTGCCTGTCAGGCGCCAGGATCCACCATATAACCCACGCACTCAGGTCGCTCAACAGAAAGTACAAATATGACTCAGTCATTGTCCGTGTTGGTGTGAACGATCTGAGATGTACCTCCATGGACTCCATGAAAAGAGACATGGAAGCGCTCTCAGACCTTGTAATCCAGGCAGGTATGACCCTAGCCCTGAGTAGCATCCTACCTTTGCCCATAATAATATCACAGTGCAAGGATAAAATGACTGACTTAAAAAATTGTCTAAGCTTCTGGTGTCATTCTAAGGGGATCCAGTATCTGTCTGCCTGGGATAACATGGTCAACAGGCCATAATGCTTTGACAGAGATGGCCTGCACCTGTCGCCTCTGGGATTCCGGATACTGGCTAAGGCTCTTGCCACCCCTATAGTGCCTTTTTTAGGCAAGGTCCAAATGACAAACCCACCACCATAGCAGGTACAGGCAAACTAAAACTGAATGTAATGCTACTCAACGCTAGAAGTCTAAACCTCAAAATGCACTCAGTTGAGGCACTGCTCAAAATGGAGAACATTGATATCTGTCCTGTGACTGAAACCTGGTTCAAGGCTCCAGAGAGCACACCTACATTACCAGGCTATAACTAGTTGCCCAACATAATGCATCCAAAATTATACAAGTGCAACTAACTCTGGGTAAAACTGCAATCTAGATTGTAGCTTGCTACAGATCCTCCACCATGCCCCAGGATGCCCACTCCTCTTTTCTTGATATACTGGAAAATATTAGAGTCCAACCAAACACCCTAATAATGGGTGATTTGAACTACCCCACCATTAACTGGGAAAACTACTCATGTAACAACTCATTCACTAAATGTTTTCTAGAATTCGTAAACTCCAATGCCCTGGATCAACTTATCCACAACCCCAACAGGTGCAACAATATCCTAGACCTAGTCATTACCAACATGTGTGACCGGTGTTCCACACCTGAAGTCAACTCCTCATTGGTCAGATCTGACCATAAGCTAATCTCCATAGATAGCCACATTCTGCTCTCATCCCCCCCCCCCCCCCATTAAGGAACCCAGTGTAAAAAATTTCTCCAAAGCCAACTTTATGCTTCTTAAGACAAAAGTGGCAAACTTCACGACATCCCTTCAGATGGCCACTGCAGGTATGACTGCAGAATCCTACACAAATGCACTCTATAAGCACTTACACAAGTGCATGGATTGTGCTATCCCTAATAGAACCAAGATGCTATCCTCAAAAAAAAGGAAGCCAATCTGGTGGTTCCCCACTATAACCAAACTCTAAAACAGAAGGAAGAAACTGTTGCAGAAGAGAGTAAAATCATATGAGTGGAAGAGCTCCCTGGTCAGCTTCAGTAAGAAACTGAGATCCCTGTTAAAATCCTCCAAAGCTAGCTATGAAAACAAGATTGTCTCTGATTCTAAGGACAACCACAAAGCATTCTATAGCTATGTCAAGAATCTCAATGGCAACACCCAGGTCTGCTCTGAGCTACAGCACAATGGCATGAAAATTACAGAACCAACTGATATCACCAACATCCTGGCAGATAGGTTCAGTGCTAACTTTATCACACTCTCAACCCCTAAAGGGCCCATATCTATTCTGGAAGAATGCAGAGTCCCTGAAATCACAGCTGTGCAGGTAAAAACTGCACTTTCCAAAGCCAAAAACACAGCTTCCATGTGACTGGACAACATCCCAGGCTGCTTTCTACATGAACTTTAGAACAACCTTGCCCCCCCCCCACCTAAGCACCATGTTCAATCATAGCCTCACATTAGGCTTTGTGCCCACTGAATGGCACACAGCAGTTATACCACTCCACAAAGGAGGGGTCACCACAGACCCCAGGATCTATCGCCCTATTAGCCTGACAAGCCTGGTCTGCAAGGCCATGGAACGCATCATCATGGAACTCATTAACAAAGACGTAGGTAACCTCCAAACCCTGGACCCCAACCAGTTCGGGTTTGTGAAAGTCAGATCATGCCTACCGAACCTGATTGACTTCTTTGAAACAGTCACCAAAGCTGTAGATGAGGGAAAGGCAGTTCACACAGCCTATCTTGACTTTGCCATGGCTTTCAACACCATCCTTCATTCTGGAATTATAGATAAACTCGCTAAAATGGGTATAAATCCATACATCACAAGATGGGTTGCCAACTGGCTCACTGAGAGAACCCACACTGTAAAAGTTGCAAACTCCAAACTGGACTTCAAATCAGTGACAAGTGGAGTACCACAGGGTTCAGGTCTGAGTCCTCTCCTGTTTGGTATTTACTTCTCTGAAGTAAGGGTTAACACAGAGGGCCTCTGGCTGATGAAGTTTGCAGATGACTGCAAACTAGGTGCCATAGATGAGTCCCCACATGATGTGGACATCCTACAGAAGGGCCTCACTGAGACAGATACCTAGTGTCAGAGCCATAGTCTAAAGCCAAATGCCAAAAAGTGCATTGTTATCCCCTTTGGTAAAAACTCTGTTCCCATGAACTACCACATAGGTGGCAGTCATCTTAATGTGAAAGGTGTGATAAGAGACCTTGGGACTCAGGTGGACAGTAGTCTCTCCTTTGATTATCACATCACCACAGTAGTCAGAAAATCCTTCTTTGTGGCACACCTCATCATGAAAGGGATCTCATCCAGGAAAAAAAGAGGTCATTGTTCTCCTCTACTTGGCACTCATTACACCCATAACTAAGTACAACGTCCCTTTTGGAATGTACCTCACAAGACATCTGCAACAGCTGGAAAGGTCACAAAAGTAACTCACCAAGAGGATTACAGGTCTGAAACTGTTGTCTTACGCTGACTGTCTCAAAAACTCCAGCTATACTCCGTAGCATATCGCCTACTCCAAGGTGATCTCTGCCTAACATACAAAGCTATGTCAAACCCAGAGCTGTTGGACATGCTACACCTACAGAAATCCCAATCCCTCTGGGATACATGCTCTAGGGATCTAAACCTTGTCACCACAATAAATACAGCATGCTGGAGAGAAAGATCCCTGTCCCAGAGACTTCCCATACTCTGGAACAAGCTACCCATCTATGTCAAGCAAAGTTCCTCATTAGCACTCCTCAAGAAAAACCTTGATGAATGGATGGGGATTAGGAAATTCACCCCAAAGATCACTCCTTTGGCCCTGCTCAACAGGGGCACAGGAAAATAACTTTCTTGGATGGCGAAAGCCAGAGAAACTTGTTGGCTAGGCTTACATAGGCCCTAGGACCGATAGCCTAGTACCTACCAATGAACCATATAGCTGTCCAAATAATTTATAAATAGATCATCCTGAAATGAGTAAAAAATATTAAACAAGTTTAAATCTGCTTAAGTACAAATATTATATACTCTAGTTTTGGCAAACTCATCATAAGTGCATATGCCTTCACGGACAGCTTCTATGCTAATATTATAATACATGACTTTATAGAGGTCTTCTAAAACCAAAGCAGCAATCAGAGACAGATATCCTTAATAGCAGTAAAGTCTTTAACAATGAACAAAAGACAGCATCATCTTCATATGCTTTTTAATAGCATTCTCAACTTACATAGCAACATGCTTTGTGAAAGATCCACTATTGGCTACAACTGCACTAAAAGGTTCACATGTAGTTTTCAGGCAAGAGCTTAATCCATTTTCCCAATAGCTGCAGAGCACTATCTGATTAAGTGACCTAATCTGAGACTCACAGTAGACAAATAGAGGATAAGAGAATTAAACCCTCAACTACAGGAAGCAGTTCATTCACAGCTCATAGCCCCGAGCCTCAACACTAACTGCCAGGAAGACATATCTGCAGCTTAATCCCCAGCTTAATCCCCTTGAGTAAAGCAAAAATAAATGCTGACAACAAATAAATGATTTTACAGTTCTGGAGTCATAAAACTGTTGTTTATAAATTATCAAGGACTAAATTAATATTTTTATGCACATCAGACAGACTATGATTAAAAATGAGTTTATAAAATAAAGCAGTCAGGTAACATACCCCACGTTTTCAAAAAAAGTCAAAGTCACCAAATCACCACTGTTATTATTTTTCTAATATAAATATCTTTGTCAACACTCGGTTTATCTGCATTTATTTATTTATTTTTAATTTAGTTATTGATTTATTTCAGTTTGATAACTGTGTAAGTGGACCAGTTGACAGATTCTTTTTACCCAAGGCATGGGTACCATGGTGCAAGATACAAACAAAGAAATATACACAAAATAAAAACATATAAAGAGCTATACATAGTAGAGTAACAAGGCAGAAACAATACATCTGTGTGTTATTTACTGTTATAAATGCAAGTGATGTTATTTACAGTATCAATAATTAAAAGCAAGCATCCAGAGGTCAATTGTTAAAAGAAGGGTTGCTGCCTTTGTAAGAGACAAAAAACTGACAAAAGCTTTACTCTTTGTTCCACCCATTACCCCAGCCATTTCAATAAGTAAACATACATTGCTTCTCTTTCGGCATTAATAATTATGCATTAGGCAAAAAACAAGCGGTCATAGAGATCAAGAATCTACCAACATTATTAAGACACTCAGAAAAATGATAAAAGGAATGCTCTGCACAAGCACATTAGAAGTCATTGCACCCATTTATTTACATTTGTTGTTGTTGACCACATCAGTTTGAGTCAAAGAGGAGGTCCCACGGATGACTTTCTTGAGTTTAAAGAGTTCAAATGGAAACAGAAATCTAATGCTACTGTCCATCCAAAGTTGAATGAAATGGTCTCAATTAGTAGTGTTTTTACATTAAAGGGAGCCTATGCCATTTGATAGTTTAAATCATAATGTTAAAAATTTGTACTGCTTTAAATGAATTTTTATTAATTTTAAGAAGTAGTTAAAATATGGGTTATGTATGTATGTATGTATGTATGTATATGTATATATATATATATATATATATATATATATATATATATATATATATATAAATGTTTATAGTTTATATATATAAACATATATGCTTATACTTTTATGTTGTTGTTATTTACACTGTCTTGGGTCTTTCAATGGGTTGATCAGTTAATTGTTTAATCATTTTTATACTTGGATCATGTAGTTTTTTGGGATGGTATGAATGTTTTTACTTCTTGTGACACTGTATTCTGATGAAGCCTTTTTATCCGGACAAAAGTGCTAAATCTGTGTGTTAATAAACTGAGTGGAGATATCTTTTCCCTAGTTCTTCTTTTCTGTTTATTCACCTTGGGAACTTCATGGTATCCTCATGGAAGCTGATGAATAATTAGGGTTTCCTTCCTAACCCTTGTTTTGAGCTGATGCACATCATGTGTGAACACATAACCTTAACGCGCCCATCACATAACCTTCAGTCATATAGATCAATATCAGTTATTACTAGTGATAACATTTCAACTCACAGGTATATCAGTTTTTACCTCATAACTTTTATATATATATATATATATATATATATATATATATATATATATATATATACAATTATATACATAATATCACTTCCTCTCCTCTCTTAAACCATTGTACCCTCATATTGTAAGAGTCTCCCTCCTTGCCTTGCTTCTCTTACATTCCCCTCTCTCTTCTGCCCAGCTGTACAGACTACACCCCATTTCTCCTTTATATCTTTTTGCACATCTGCCCAGCTGTACAGACTACACCCCATTTCTCCTTAATATCTTTTTGCACATCTGCCCTGCTACACAGACTACACCCCATTTCTCCTTTATATCTTTTTGCACATCCGCCCAGCTGCACAGACTATGCCCCATTTCTCCTTTATATCTTTTTGCACATCTGCCCAGCTACATAGACTACACCCCATTTCTCCTTTATATCTGTTTGCACATCTGCCCAGCTGTACAGACTACACCCCATTTCTCCTTTATATCTTTTTTGCACATCTGCCCAGCTGCACAGATTATGCCCCATTTCTCCTTTATATCTTTTTGCACATCTGCCCAGCTGTATAGACTACACCCCATTTCTCCTTTTTATCTTTTTGCACATCTTCCTTTACTTTAACTCATCACTATTTGTATTGTGCAGTGACCCATCCTTTCTACATTAACACTGAAGATAGCCACTTTTTTCCATTCCTTTCTGGTTTCCTTTTACAACCACCATGCCATTAAAAACATCTCCTGCCTTTCTTCTGTTTCTGTGTCTGTTCGATCCCCTTCTATTTATGATATATTACTATATAAATATATCTCCCATCCTTCCTGACCTATTATGTTACCTGCTCTATCTCTTCCTGTGCCCTTTTACATCTCCACCATACACAGATGCTGTTGATTTATTTTTCCCCACATCTCTAACACTCTGGGTTTTCTCATTTGCTCTCCTGTCAATATACAAGTGGTAATACTCTACATTCCTTTATTTGTCTGTTGCTGTTCTTACTAAACCCTGTTGCTTCTCTTCCAAATGCCTATATATCTTGCCCTATCCTTCCTTTGGCTATACCCCTGCCATCACTATCCTTTCGAATAACATCTTTCATATTTTCTTCCCAGCTCTCTCATTTTGTTTCCATGTCTACTTTCCTAATTACCACACTTAATACTAACTGATCTCCTGCTCTTGGTCCAAATGTCACTTTAGCCTAATCATAGGATATATATATTACCCCTGAATCTTCCAGTAACTGTTCTATGTCTCAGCAATTTTTCATCTCAAGCTCTCAATTCACTTCTAAATATTTGTTGCTACCTGTTAGGGTCAGTGTGACCCTAATTGAAGTCCTTTTTGTTCCTGTCACTCTCGACCACTGTCTCACGGCCATCATTATTGCCATCTCTGTTGATTTTTATATCTCCTTAAACGTACTTCTTCCTCCTTCGTATCATTATCCTTCAGGACTGTCCATCTAACGGTATCATTGTTGAAACCACACAGCCTTTGACCAAGATACATTGCCACATGAATTCCTCATAAATTCAGACATACTCCACTTCATACTGCATTTTGTGACCTTACTCTTTCCTTATCTATGTGGGTTTCCTTCGGGTGCTCCGGTTTCCTCCCACATCCCAAAGACATGCATTAGGTGGATTAGACACTCTAAATTGGCCCTAGGTGTAAATGTGTGCGTGTATGTGTCTTCTGTGGAAGATTGGGCACCGGGCTGGCAACTCGACACCATAAAATTCCACTGCCAATCATAAGCAGACAGGTGATCCACTGTGGTGACCCCTAACAGGGAAAAGATGAAAGAAGAAGATACTCTTTCCTTATCTATCCTTGCACTACTACTTTTCTGACCTCACTCTTTCCTTACCTATCCTTGCACTGCTACTTTCTTGACCTCACTCTTTCATTACTTATCCTTGCACTACTAATTTTGTGACCTCACTCTTTCCTTACTTATCCTTGCACTACTACTTTTGTGACCTCACTCTTTCCTTACTTATCCTTGCACTACTACTTTTCTGACCTCACTCTTTCCTTACTTATGCTTGCACTACTACTTTCGTGACCTCACTCTTTCCTTACTTATACTTGCACTACTACTTTCGTGACCTTGCTCGTTCCTTACTTATGCTTGCACTACTACTTTCGTGACCTCACTCTTTCCTTACTTATCCTTGCACTACTACTTTTGTGACCTCACTTTTTCCGTACTTATCCTTGCACTACTACTTTTGTGACCTCACTCTTTCCTTACTTATCCTTGAACTACTACTTTTCTGACCTCACTCTTTCCTTACTTATCCTTGCACTGCTACTTTTGTAACCTCACTCTTTCCTTACTTATGCTTGCACTACTACTTTCGTGACCTCAATTTTCCTTACTTGCTTGCACTACTACTTTCGTGACCTCACTCTTTCCTTACTTATGCTTGCACTACTACTTTCATGACCTCATTCTTTCCTTACTAATCCTGGAACTACTACTTCCTTTCCATATGAATCTATCACCGATATTCTGTAAACCTCCTATAAATATTGCTATAGGTTTAACCTAAACATGCCTTTACAAGCAAATGTGCACTGGTTGCATCATCTCTGTTGCCACTTTTATTCCCCCACTCATTGTGTTTACCCTGCTGGTACATTTGTCCAGCTATCCCTTTTGGATATCCTTTAACTCTTCCCAATTTTTGTTCCTCATCACACTTAATGTTTATTGGATCTATTTATTACTAGGTATCCCCTCTTCGGACATGACAACATTGCTAGGTTTTGTATCTCCCCTTATCCTAACTACTAATGTTTTCATGGAATTATATACCCATCTTGATTTGTTTTCAGACTCCCGAAACATCTTCTGCACCAGAGGTAGCATCTCCATTATGTCCTCCAATAATAAGAGGCAATCATTAGCGAACAGGTTTACACTACTCTTCTTGTCTCATTTTCATCAATTTTCAGTCATGCCATTAGTAATGATGAAAACAAAGATCCCAAGGGAAAGAAGATACCCCTGCCTTATCCTTCTGCCTAACCTCTCCTTATGAAACCACCCCTTATTAACTCTATTTTGAATAATTGGATTCTTTTATAGAACATGAAAACTATGTACTCTGCATTACCCTTTTCAAAAGGGTTTTCAAAATAATGCCCCGTCCTACTGAGTTGAAATCCTTCTGAATATACATGCACACTACTCATTCTCTCTTACCTTTTTCCTCTCACATCATGTGAAAAATGTTAACAACAGCCTCCAATGATTTGTAGATGATCTATCGTTCACAAACCCCAGTTGTGAATCCCAACTTACTTTGCTAGTAATACACCTCTCTGCTTTGCTAGTAATGCATCATTCCTAGCTGTGTATATTATAGTCATAATATGCATGCCACTGTTCTGTAAGATATTGCTATATAATATAGTGTGTTGCTTAATACAGCTCCTCCTTCACCCTTTCCCTTATATAACACCATCTCCTCTGCCATCTTCACTCCAGCATGTCACTGTTTTTATCCAATTTTGTTAAACATATTTGCTAGATACTCCCCTACCTGCATTGCCAGCAACCTAAAATAATCAATTTGGAAAGAATCTGGACCACCTGATTTATCATTCTTCACATGTTTTATAGTCACTACGGACTATTCCAGACTCAACTTTTTAACATTCCTTCTCTGTATCCCCCTTTGGATTCTGGTCTTTTCTAGTCCTCAAACTGTGTCCCTTCTGAGGCTGTTCATGCATTTCATTTCACTTAGAAATATTTGAATTCCTCTTTTATCTCTTTACTTTGGGTAATCCTATATTTCTCTGTTTACGTCCAGCCACACTTTGAATTTTTCAGTCTGTGCCCAGGCAGCTTCACATCTATTATACTTTATCTCTCCATGTACCTTCCTCTGATTCTCTTCTGTATGAGTGTCTTCTTCTTCTTCTGGCTATTCAGATTTCTCCAGCTGCTGCTTGATCTTGCATTCCCTACCAATCAATGCTGTTATTTGCTCTTCCTCTTCTTCATTCACACATTTCTGCTCTGGCAACAACTCTGTCAGCAACCCCTTTAGCTGATCATTTTATCATATATTTTGAAGGCTTCTACAATCCATCACTTCTGCACTCCAAGATGCATTGATTCTATCCCACTCCTTTCCTCTTTCTTCTCAGATTTATTCCCTTGGTTTACTTCTCTAGCCATCTTTTGCAACCATTCTACCTGATCAGAATGTATCTACTTACTCGAGTTCTGTCTTCTACTTTTTAGTCCCTTCTTACCTCTTCTCATGACACTGTAACCACGTAATGAAATGACAGTCATATATGTGGAGATAGACAGTAACCTTGAGTGGACCACGACAATCATCTCCTTTTCATTTGATTGGAATTTTTGCGGTGATCTCTTTAGATAATATAACAGGAAATGAATTGTTGTCATTGTAACAATGCTATATGAGGTATTGATGAATCAGAGAGTAATTTTGGTCGTTTAGCTTCCTAGAAGATTGTTTTTCCAAAGGGGTATGGAAAAAAGCTTTCAGTTATTTTCAGAAGAACACACTGTGTGTTTTTATAACATTTATCTAGAGAGGAAGAGTGTTTAAATATGAGAGTTCTTAATACTAGCAATTTTACTAGCAATGGGAAACATGAGAAGTGTACCTGTCACTGGTCTTGTTACTAGTAGTCAACAACATGAAAAGAGTATTCTTGATCAACCTTCCTACTGCTGGTGGGAAACATGAGATGATTATTCATTACTCATATTATTACTGGAAGTAGAGAAAATGAGAGAAGTACTCATTACTGAAATTGTTAAAAGCCATGGAGATGATGAGAGTTTTCATCATTGAAATCATTACTAGCAGCAGAGAACATAGGCGTACTGAACATCAACATTGTTACTAACAATGGAGTACATAAGAGGAGTACTCATCACTGACGTTACTAACAGTGAAGAAAAAAAAGGAGTACTCATCATCAACATTGCTACCAACTACAGAGAACACAAGAGGGGTACTCATCACTGACATTGATACTAGCAGCACAGAACATAACAGATGTACTCATTATTACATTATTACTAGCAGTGGAGAAAAAGAGAGGAGTACTCATTACTGACATTGTTACCAACAGCATAGAGCATAAGAGGAGTACTCAGCACTGACATTTTTACTAACAGTGGAGAATATAAAAAGTCTAGTCAATATTGCATTGTTACTGACAGCAGAAAAAATAACATATGTACTTGTCATCAGCATTGTTAATAACAGCAGAGAACATAAGAGAAGTTCTCAACACTGACATTATTACTAGAGTCAGAGAACAAGAGCAGTACTCAGCATCAACATTGCTACCAGCAGCAGATAACATAATAGGAGTAATCATAATTTCCATCATTACTAGCAGCAAAAGCATAAAATGTATACTCATCATCTACATTGCTACCAGCAGTAGAGAACATAAGAAGAGTACTCATCATTAATATTATTAGTAGCAGCAGGAAAACATAATAGGCATACTCATCACAGTAACATTATTACTATCAGTAGAGAGCATAAGAAGAGTACTCATCATCAACATTGCTACTAGCCTCAGAGAACATAAGAGGAGTACTCATTATAGACATTGTTAGTTACAATGGAGAACATAAGGGACGTATTTATTATCAACATTGTTGCCAGCAGTGGAAACATAAGAGGAGTACTCATCACTGACATTGTTAGTAATGGACAGCAAAAGAGGAGTACTCAACATCAACATTTTTACTAGCAGTGGAAAATATAAAAAGACTACTCACTGCTATATTGTTATTAGCAGTAGAGAACATAAAAGAAGTACTCATCATCAACATTGTTACCAGCAGTAGAGTACATAAAAGAAGTACTCATCATTTATATTGTTACTAGCAATGGAGAACATACGAGAAGTACTCATCATTAACATTATTTATGACAGCAGAAAACATAAGAGAAAAACTCATCTTTGACTTTGTTACTATCAGTTTAGTACATAAGAGGAATGCTCATCATCAGCATACTAGCAGCAGAGAACATAAGAAAAGGTATTCATTATGGACATTGTTACCAACAGCTGAGAGCACAAGAGGAGTACTTATCATCACCACTGTTACCAACAGTGGGGAACATAAGATAAGTACTCATCATTGACATTGTTGCTGGTATTGTAGGACATAAGATGAATACTCATCATCAGCCTTCTTACTAACAACAGAGAACATACGAGGAGTACTCATCATCAACATTGCTACCAGCAGCAGAGATCATGAGAGGAGTACTTATCACTGACATTATTACTAAAGCAGAAAACATAAGAGGAGTACTCATCATCAACATTGCTACTACCAGTGAAGAACATAAGAGGACTACTCATCATCGGCATTGTTACTGGCAGTGAAGAACATAAGAGGACTACTCATCATTGGCATTGTTACTACCAGTAGAGAGCGTATGAGGAGTACTAATCTTCAACATTGCTAAGAGGAATAGAAGACATAAAAGTACTACTCAGCATTGACAGTATTGCTTACAGTAAAATAATCACCACTACTCTTTAACAATAAAATGAATTGATTATTACCTTCAGAGAGAAACTCATGTAAAAGCTGAAAAGATTAAAAGTCTTCTCCCTATAATTTTGTTAGCAAAATTACACATAGCATTAAGAAACTTAGCATACTGAGGTTCCATTTCAAAAACTGGAGGCTTACATAATGACAGTTTTCTAAAACTGGTCTCTCTCTCTCTCTCACTATGACCTCAGTGCTGTGAACATGCACAGACATTATTTAAGGGTCAGCTTAATGGTGAAAGATTACAAGCTCTTTATCTTAGAAGAGAAGCTCCAAAAGAGTTAATTGATTAGTAATTTTATGTTAAATACAATTCTTAATCAAAGGCATTAATCATTTATCTTGTGCATTTTGTAGAGATCTGTTTAATGTTTATATTGTTGTCTTACCATTGTATATTTTATTATGAATGATACTGTCTTGCATTCTGTGGACCTTTTCTCTCCATAGATCTGATGAAAATGGATTCTTTCTCAATCAGACTTTACTGGTAAACAGACGTCAAATAAAATAAATAAATAGATAGATATGAACAGTGTTTGGACTCACAAAAGTGTACCTAGTAGGACTGGGTGTGCATCAAGGGTCATTTCTGACTCCACTGCTGTTCATACTGGTAATAAACTGCATTAGCAAATTGGCCGGAAAGGACAGATCAACAGAGTTGGTGTATGCAGACAATGTGGCATTACAGATAGACTCTGATCTTCAGCAGATGATAGTGGAATGGAATGCAAAACTGAAGGCACACAAAATGAAACTGACTACAGACAAGACAGTTGTCATGTCTTCAAATGTGATTAATTAGAAGAAGGTGAACACTGAAATAGAAGGGAAACAGAGTGGAACAGGTTAATAGCTTCAAGAACTTGGGAGGGGTAATTGAAGAAAGTGGAAGTCAGAAGGAAGAGATGATGACTGGAAAACGATAAGGAGAATGATGGACTTCAGTTACCTTTTTCAGCTATAAACCAGTTAAAATATCTATGCCAGAAGTATAGTAAGTACCATACAAACTGTATACACTGAAAAAAGAACATGAGTTACAAAAAATCAAAAGGCTGGTATAAAGAGAGATGTGCTAATCTATTATATCATTGAAAGATTTAAAGCCTTTTATCTATCTATCTATCTATCTATCTATCTATCTATCTATCTATCTATCTATCTATCTCTCTATCTATTTATCTATCTCTTTATTTATTTGTCAAAATACATTGAGGTCTTCTGACATCAGCAATAAGCTTGGATTTGTATTTAGCAAAGGGGGACATTGTGTTTGATGATGAATCTGATAAGGGATGAGCACAGTAGGATGATATTCCATGGAACTTAACTGGGTCAGATAATTGGATTTCATGACAATGGTAAAAAGATAATGACTGAATGAGCGAGACTTTTCCACATATTTACCCAGGTCTCTTGTGACAGTATCTGTTTAAAGAGGAGTACCAGTTATAAGATATGAGGTGGAAAGACCTTTTTTGCCAATAGGCTACTATGCTGCATTTTTTAACATTTAGCTAGCGACTGTTTCTAGTTCACCACATATGTGCATATTCTAGGCTTTCTTGGAGCAGTTCAGTATCAGTGGATGAGCAGATAACAGTGCCCATTTTGTAGTCATCAGCAAACTTGGTCAACCACTCTTCACAAATGTTTGTTTGGATATTTGAAAAATAAATAAAAAGGGGAGGACCCAGCACTGTCTTTGTGGTACATGATTAATTACAAAATTTTGCTTAGAAAGGGTATCAGCAATTCTCACTGCCTGGAGTCTGTCAGGTAGCTAGTTTGTAATCCAGCCAATAATGTAGGGCTTTACATTAAGTTTATCTAACTTTGCAATAACACATCCACTGGGGATGAATATCCTACCTTTCTCCTCCTTTTGTATTCATGCTTAACCACTTCTTTCACACTTTGGGATCTCCTCTGGTTACTTCTACTTCAGCTTCCTTGACTTTGTCTTCTCTGCCCTTCCTGTATTCTGGGGCTGTGTCTCTTGGTTTGCCCAGTTTGATGATGCTTGGACATGTAAGTCATTCGCCACAATGCAGCAGGTTGCTGTGTAACTCTGCCTTCTCCTTGTTAAGCAGATCTTCATTGATTTTGATAGATTTCCAGGTTTATTTTCCCCATTGCTGATAATTCCTTCTTCATTTGGTCCACATTGTAATTCATTTATTTTCTGCATTGAAGATTCTTTATCTCCTTCCTCTTCATTTATTGACAGCCTGCACTTAAGCATCATCCATTTAATCTCCATTCTTCCTTTGTTCCGTCTTGTTCTCCTCTTGTCTCTCTTCTATGCAGCTGGTGCAAGACATCACTTCAGCCCTTTAAAAGCCTTGGTGAGCTGCATTAAAGACATGCAATAGTGCTGCTTATTTTAGTCTAGTGCTCACTCCTTTCTGATGCAGTTTATTGCTCGCTAAAGATTTTCTTCTCTGCAAATCTGAGCTGAATCATCTGAGAGTATTTATATTTCTTTGTTATTTTTCCCTTTAATTTTTATTCATGTATTTGTTGAATAAGAATGCAACATGTGTATGGTATGACCAGGCTGCCCATCTTGTCCAGGTCTCCTTCCTGACCTATGAATCCTAGCAGTTTTTGTATCCAATACTTTTGGATCATTCACATTTCAGAGGAATAAGGGTTCTAAAGTATCAGTGGTGGTTGTGATTGATCCATTTTACAATTCCTTTTAAATGCAAATTAGATCACTCTGACCTGCTTTAATGTTCACTCAGTTTGTTTTTCATTCTGTCAGATTCTGCATCTAAAAGAGCCATCTTTCCCGTGTGATTTATCTGCTGATCTTAACACTTTGACATGTTTTCCTTTATTATTTTAGCTTTCATTCTAGACATTTTCAGTAGATGTTTCCTGTCCTTCTGATACCCTTTCAAAAAGTTATTATCCCTAGGTAGGTACCTCTGTCTGGTATATTTATCTGACATCCTCTGCTAATTGTTCAGATTTTTGTTTGGCACTGCCTTAGCCTTTGCTCCTGTTTTTGAGCATCATTACTTATTTTCTTTGCTTTCTTCCACAGGAACAGTGTGGAGATAAGGAACACAGAGCTATCCTGATGGACGTCCGCTTTGAAAATGATTTTTCTAAAGCAATGACATAACTGGTATCAACTTACTATGAATATGTTACTGGAGCATGTGTTGGAGGATTGCAGCATAGTTGCTGCAGTACTGCCAGTTTTTGTTAAATAATATCTCCATGATTTTTAAGGATTGTGAGAAAGACTTTGATATTTACCAAGTTATTTCATGGCCCCTGCACAGCATTGCAAAGCCTTATTTTTATGTGATCTTAGCTGACTTGGTGGTATAGAACAATATTTCCTTCTCTATGTTTTTTCTGGCTGTAAAAAGAGAGAATGCACAAATGAATGAATGCTCATTTGAATGAATCACATGTAGTTGAAATTAGTTTTATATAATATATAGGTAAGCAAATGTGTTCAGAAAAATTAATGTTTGAATGAAAAAGGGGTGGCTGTGAAGATAGCAGTTGTCATGAATATGCAAGTACTCTTGTGTTAGCATTAGACTAAGAGTTAGGTAAGGGAATACAGTCAGTGTTGTGCATGTTTTAAGTTTTTTGCGTTCTATGTCCTTTTATTTTGTGTAGTGGTACTGCTAGGGAAAGGGGGTTAGTAAAAATGTGTTGAGTTAGGGTTAGGGGCAGTGGTAGTGTTAGGGTTATGGTTAAAGTAGGAGAGAAGGATTCATTGTTTTGTGATTCACTCTTATGATTCATTCAGTGTTTTGTGACTCTATTTTTGTTCTCTCATTTGTGATTTTCTCTTGATTTTTCTACCATTCTTGACTGATTCTTAAATACACAGAAAATATCTGTTGTTTTGTCTTTTCTGATCATACTCAAGGTCTGTATAAACTATAAACACTGTTGGTAATTCCCTGCTGGTTAAGGCATTTTTCAGTTATGTCCACAATCCAGAAGGCAACACCCAACAATGTGCGGAAACAGTGGTAGATGGCATCACCTATACTCAGCTGGAAGATATAGCAAATATGCTGGCTCACAAATTCAGCTCATATTTCACCTCCCCATAACACCCATCTCTCCATAAGAAATACCCTTCACCAATCCACTGCCAGTTATCACCAAATAACAGGTTGCCACTGCCCTCTCTAAGGCTAAAAATATCTCTTTAATGGGGCCTGATGATATACCATGTTGCCTCTTAAACAGCTGAAATCAGGACTTATGAGGGCCATTAGAATCTCCATTTAACCACAGCTTCCAGTATGGCTTTGTCCTGATAGAGTGGAGGACAGCAACAGTCATCCCTCTGCATAAAGGAGGATTATCTAACTGACCTGGGAAATTGCAGACTTGCAACTCTGACTAGTTTTATATGTAAGGCCATGGAAAGAATAATTACGGACTTAATAAATAATGACATAGGAAACCTCCAAACACTGGACCTGATCCAATTCAGCTTTGTCAAGGGCAGGTCATGCTTACGGAAATCGATGGATTTCTTTGAGAAACTCACTAAGGCCATGGATGAGAATAAACAGTATATACTACCTACCTTGACCTGGCCAAGTCATTTGGCGCAATTCTCCACTCAGGTATTTTAAACAAACTCACAAAACTGGACATAAATTTCTACATCATCAGATGGCTAGGCAACAGGACACGTGTTTAAAGTGGATGAATCCAGATCCAGCAAGAGGTCAGTTACTAGTGGTATACCACAAGGCTCAGTGTTGGGAAGACACCTGTTTGGAATATACTTCTCTGAAGTCAAGGCTAAAGTGGGAAGGCCTCTTGATGACAAAATTTGCTAATGAGTGCAAGCTTGAGGCAATCATTGATTCTCACAGTGATGTAGATGCCATTCAGGAGGGTCTATATCAGACAAATGATAGGTGTCAGAACCATGGCATAAAACTAAATGTGAAAAATGCATTATCGTAATCTTTGGGAAACCAAATACTCCTGCAAATTATAACATCAATAACACACCTCTAACAGTAGAATCAGAGGTGAGAGATCTAGGCACATCAATAGATAGAAGCCTGAACTTTGACTGCCATGTGTCCACAGTGGTGAGGAAATCTTTTGATGTGGCACAACTTATAAGTAAAGGTATAGCATCCGGATCCAACAAAGTTGTAGTCCCAGTGTACTCATCCCTCATTAGACCAATAATCAAGTACAATGCACCATTTGGCATGTACCTGACTAGGCACTTACAGCACCTGAAGCAAATTCAGAAAGAAAATACTGGGTATAAACAACGTGTTTTATGTGGATCGACTAAGAAGCGCTATTCCATTAGTCTGTCTCCTACCAACTATTAAGGGGATACCTATGCCTGACCTACAGTGCACTCATAAATCTAGCCCTGATGGAGCTACTACACATTTACAAGTCAAACAGGATGAGGGTCACTCGATCTAGGAATCTAAACTTAGTCAGCGATTCAAACAAAACACGCTGGACAGACAGATATGTGTATCAGACTGCCCCTTCTTTGGAACAGGCTTCCTATTCAAATTAAGCAGATCCCTTCCCTGGGCCTCTTCAAATGCAATTAGGAACAATGGATGGGGAATCACAAATTCACACCTGGGGTAGTGTCTATGTCCCCATATGGACAGGGGAAATCTGTAAGATACTCAAGACATAGGCATAAATCCATGCCATCCTCATGAACCTAGGGGCCATATATTGGGTAAACTCAGATTGCATTGGCTAGCCTTGTAAGGGCTCTTAAGCTGTTGGACAAGTAATCTCCTATGAACCTATGAAAGCACTATATATATATATATATATATATATGTATGTATATCTATATGGTTTATAATTAAAACTTGGAAACTGCATCGGTCGACCAGCATGTAGTCGACTTGTAGGTTCCAGTTTGGCAGAATGTCAAACCAAAATCGTTCGACAACACTACAGTGAACGGGTAGTGGTGGTCAATGATTTGGGTTCGACATTGTGCAGGGAGGTCACGGTTTAATGGGAAGCAGGGAATTAGCCCATTTCCTCACTGCAGTGAGATCTCAGATTTGGTATATTTAATGTGCGGGGGGGGTGTGGGGGTGCAGCCCCCCATACGGGGAGTGCACCCCTGCAAAATAGTAGAAATAACTTGCTGTTGTAGAGTTCAACAGTAAATTAATGAATATTGCAGGAGGTGAGTGACATCACCTCCTGCTATGTTGAATACATGGAACCACAGTGGTCGATGTATTCATTTTTGCTGTGGTTTGCTTTCCGGCATTTTGAATTTCAGCATTTTGAGTCAACATTTTAAATGGTCGACCGAAGCTGATTCGAAATTTCTATAGTGAACACTCTGATATAACATCGAAAACCCGAAACATCTAAAGCTCATAACATCGAATTTCATAACATCAAAAATGTGTAATATAGAATAGTGTATCATCAAATGTGTAAATGTTATAGTTTAATCTGTTATTCTTGTGGTATCACTATGAGATGTTGCAGTTTTTATTTATATAGTTATTATTTATATAGTGTAGGAATTTATACTATTTATATTGTTTAATTTTGACACTCTGTTTGTGGTTTTTAGGCCAAACAGGTACACAGTGATACAGACATTATGTGTACATCTTTATGGTGATCGAGATGCAGTGGGGTTAGGAAATTAACTTTTTTCCCACTGTAGTGCGATCTTGGAGTTGGTATATTTAACTTATGGGTGGTGTGGGGGGTGCAGGGGGGCTTGCTCCCCTGCAGAAACATAGTAAAAAGTGTGTTTGTTACTTTGGTGTTGTTATAGGTGGAGGGGATGTTATTTTTATATGATTTGTAGTGTTCAATGTTGTGATACAAGTTTCAATGTTCTGAGTTTTCGATGTTATTGCTTTTAGATGTTTTGAGTTTTCAATGTTATGGTATCGATGTTTTGAATTTAGATATTACGAGTTTTAGCTGTTTTGAATGGTAACATATATATATATATGTATATATATATATATATATATATATATATATATATATATATATATATATATCAGACTTTTGAAAAGAAAAAGTACAGGCCCAATTATGCGATAGTGCACTTAAATGAAAGTGCACTTTCACAATTACCAGTTCAACGAACTGATACGATTAAAAAAAAAAACACCACGGTCATTTTTGCAGGGGAGTAAGCCCCCCTGTACCCCCATGTGGGGGGGCTGTGCCCCCCACCCCCACTACTTTATTTATACTAACTGCAAGATCGGACTACAGTGGGGGAACATGTATATTCCCTTATCCCCACTGTAGGGTGATGCGGTGCTGTAGTGTTTTTTTTTAATCTTACCAGTTCATTGAACCGGAGTCACGAAAGTGCACTTTTGTTTAAGTGCACTTTCGGGTAATTGGGTTCGCACTTTTTCTTTTTGAAAGGATGAGGTTTCGATAAGAAAAAGTAGATCCATATGTATATCTGCTGTTATCCTCATAATTTTGTCTTTATTTGCAGAATGTTAATTAATGGGAACACTCTAATGTTCATGCTTTGTCTTGTAGTCTCTGTGAAGGGTAATGGTAATTCTCTTGTGATGAATCAGTTTTCGTATTAAAGAAAATTATTAGAAAGTTGAAAAATAAAGAAATGTAGGTATGCAGCCATATGCAGAAGTTGGTTAAGAGAAAAATGCACACACTGTGCCTCTCTTGTGTGCGCACTGCCCTACCACATGCTTCACTTGCTGAGCATGTTTCATTTCCTCGTGTACTCAATGCAACACAAAAACTAAAGGCAAACTGTGCAGCATGTGATTTATAACAACTGGGGAATTATTTAGGTATTTATACATTCATTTATTTATTTATTTTCACATTAACTTGGTTAACCCACAAAGTACGAGAGATTTTGGAAATGATCCAAGAGCACAGCATGCTTATTTGACCTTCTTGACTATTGTCACACCATAAGCAAATTCAGAATAACAATCAAACCAAATCTATAAAGTGAAATTCATTAGTAACACAACTTTAATTCACAGTAGTAAACTGATACATTCAGTTTGTAGAAAGTGAATTTAACATTTGTACAAATGAAGTGTCATTTATACTCTCTTTTTATGCCACATAAAGCATGTCTCTGAATCTCTTCTTATATAACTTGTAGTTATTTTAAGATGATTTTTTTTTGGGCATCAAAAATTATTGAAATATCACTCTCTGTTACATAGAAATCACATCAAAGTACATGTGAAGTAAGCATGGCCACACAAGCACACTCCTACATATATGTGCAATACATATACATTTATAAACACATGCACCCCCCCCCGCCACACACACATGTGCAATAAATTTGGTTACCTATTACAACTGCGAAACCGCAATTGCATGAATATGGAAATGTCGACATATATTGAGCGAACTGTGAAAACACTGAAAACATCCTGAAGCGCAAAATTCGAAATGTTGAATCTTCATAGTTCGCCCCATATAGCTTAAGTTAAGTGTGCAATAGTTACGGACCTTAGTGTTAGGGTGCAGGTTAAGGTAAGTGCATACATAGTAATATATGTGAGCTTTAGTTTAGGGTTAGAAGTAGGGTTTGGTTAAGTGTATGTATGTGGATTATTTACTTTGTTTGGGTAGGCAGTACGTAGCAGGCAGTGGGGTTGGCCAACTATGCCGATTCGACATTTTGCATTTCACGGTTCAGGGCATTCGGTGTTTTCGCGGTTCACTTAATATGTGTCAACATTTTCGTATTCGCATATGTGAGGTTTCGCAGTTTTGATATAGACCCAATAAATATACATATACATATATAGACGGTTTACTATCATAAAATCGAAACGCAAAATAAAATGCGTCTCAATGTTCGAATTTAAACATCGGGAATGGACATTTCCGATTTGTCCTAATGTCAAAAACAGCTGTGTATTGCCGAAAATGTCGCTCGCGACATTTTCAGCAACACACAGCACTCCCACCCATCCCGTAACTACCTACCTAACTAGCCTAAACACACAGTTATGCAGGGGGGCTGCACCCTCCTGCACCCCCCCCTGTGGGGGGCTGTGCCCCCCACCCGCCCCAACTTAATATTCCAACTCCGAGATTGCACTACAGTGAGGAAAGGGATGTATTTCCCTAACCGCACTGTACCGTGATCCCCTCACATGAGCGAACGTTAGAATTGCGAATGCACAGTCCATTCGCAATGGTAACGTTCGCTCACATCACCTGCCGAAATATGATGTATTCGAACATCTGTTGTTTGAATACTTCATAGCCGTGCAAGTGCACGTCGGCATTGTGATAGTAAACCTATATAGACATGTACACATGTGTGTGTGTGTGTGTATGCATTGTGTGTCGATGTGTATCTTTCCCTGGGTTTCTATGTGTGGCTGTGTCTGTTGTGCTTTACATAACAGTAATAGGATTTCAATACAATTATGTTGGACCTTCTCTTTTTATCTAAGTGGATGCTGCCTGAGCTACACCTACCAGGCCCAGTTATTGCACATCATAGCACAGGTTAGAAATCTCATCTTAAGGGCTGCACTTTCAAAGTGTAACCCCATACCACACTTGTAACATTTCAGAGTCAATAATGGAATGTGCATTAAGTGCCTAGTGTTTGGTGAGAATGTAGAAGTGAAAGTGACTGCATTTACACTAAGCTAATGACTCCTGTTGACATGGTTCTGTATAATATATGGAGCACTGTTCTCTTACTTTGTTGTATGTGCATTAGCATGTCTAAGTCTGTAGGTGTGTGTATGTGTGTGTCTGTCTGTATGTTTGTGAGCATGCATGATTTTGAGTATATTGTGTGTATGTGCATTTATAAAGGTGAGCATGAAAGCATGCATGTAAGCATGTGCAAGTGTGTGTGTGTGTGTGTGTGTGTGTGTGTGTGTGTGTGTGTGTGTGTCTGTATGTCTGTGTGTATGTGTGTGTGTGTGTGTGTGTGTGTGTGTGTGTGTGTGTGTGTGTGTGTGTGTGTGTGTGTGTGTGTGTGTCTGTGTGTGTGTGTGTGTGTGTGTGTGTGTGTGTGTGTGTGTGTGTGTGTGTGTGTGTGTGTGTGTGTGTGTGTGTGTGTGTGTGTGTGTGTGTGTGTGTATGTCTGTATGTGTGTGTGTGTGTGTGTGTGTGTGTGTGTGTGTGTGTGTGTGTGTGTGTGTGTGTGTGCATGTGTATGTCTGTATGTGTGTGTGTGTGTGTGTGTGTGTGTGTGTGTGTGTGTGTGTGTGTGTGTGTGTGTGTGTGTGTGTGTGCATGTCTGTATGTGTGTGTGTGTGTGTGTGTGTGTGTGTGTGTGTGTGTGTGTGTGTGTGTGTGTGTGTGTGTGTATGAATATGTGTGCGAGGGTATGAGTGCGTTTGTGCATGGTTGTGTTGCTACAGAAATGACATTCAGCTATTTTGCCATGCTGAAAGGTTATTTATATTTATTTTAGCTGCTTCCCTGTCATGCTTCTCTCATGAATTAATAAAGCATTCAGTAGCTGACATTATCTGTTACACCATCTTTTTTACTCTTATTACTTCCACGGTCCACTTTACTGAAGTCTGTGCACTATTTCCTCAAGTGATACTATTTCATATCTTCATCTACATTCTGAAACATTAAACTGAAACACTTCTACAGGTGATAGGACAATGAGCCCAATCAGTCACACATATTCTCTATACATTGCTTACCATTATGTGAATATTCAACTGTTAAAACGTAACTATATACATAAAGTTGTCAAACATATTTTATAAAGAGTCACTAGAATTTACTCTTCAAGACCTAAATATCTCAATACCTTTACAGTTTCACAGAGCCTGCCATTTTTTATTCTGTATCCAACTGAAAATGTGTTCAGATTTTTTTTTATGTCTCTTGATATATATAGTTAATACAGATGATCTGGACAAGTCTTGTCATATTGTTAGTATCTTGGACAGAAGAGGGTTTATGAATCTATTCTAATATATATTTTCCAGGAACAGACAACATTTTAGCACCTGAGGAATGCATATATTTGCCATTCTCTGTGCTTCTTCTTCAGGGAACTAATAAATGAACAGCATTGTTGTTTTTCTTGATACTTTTTAATAAATCAGGACTTGCAGAAGAAACAGCTTTTATCTTATCTTTTAGAAGTTCCCTGACTTTAATCTATTCCTCTGACTTCTCTAAGTTGTCAGTTGCTTGGCAACCAGTGGAGTTTGACACCTTTTCTATAAGAAATGTTAAACTAAAAGATATACTGTTTCTGGTAAGAAACCAAAAAAGACTGTGATATAATGCAGTCTTACTTTGATATACATTCTGATACAAATATGTAGACCAGCTTCTTTAATTATTAAAAGGTCAGAAGCAGTAAAGCAAAAAAGTGCTTTGGCAGTAAAGCATTAAATATATATTTAGATTGGTAATCATCACATATCAAGCTGTAGTTATGTGATCAGACAGAACTATGACAGTTCATAAATCAAAGTGAGGCAGCTCAAACATGGGGTCATCTCTTTGCCGGATACTTCTGGGATACGTAGTAGCACAGAAATATCTGTTACAGTTTTTATTATCTAGATGCTTTAGTCATAGCTGATACCATATGTCAACTGCAAGAGTACAGCTTCAGTTTTAGACAGATGATCATAAAACACGGCTCCAATATGGTCACATCTCGTGGCAGTTCTCATAGCCATCTAATATGTGAGATATAAACACTGACCCAAAACCATACCATAGCAGAACACACAAAGAATTAAAAAGCCTTTTGAAATGATAATGCATAAAGACCAAAAAACCCTATCAGAATGTATTTCTTCCTCCTTGTAGTAGCTATATTATATTGCAAATAAAAAAAATTAATAGGAACAGTTGTTGGAGTAGTCAATTTGATTACTCACCTAATTAAAAAGTGTCATTAAAATCTTTTGTGTTAGTGATTGCACATAATGTAAAAAGGCCACAGCATCAGACACCTTCTTTTATGATATATGAAATAAATTTATTAGCAGATAGTCCATCTTTAAAGCAATTTGTTAACTAAGGAGATCTGACAAAACATATTGCTATTTTAGTGCCCATCTTCATCGACATTTATATTTACCAGGAGAGATTTCATTGAAACAATAGAGAAACCCATTGTAGTCTGTCAGTCAGAGAATGTAAAAGTTTAATGTATCAAGATCAAATTAATAAAAGTCAAGTAGCAAGAAGCAAAAAACATCAGCATCAGCTTGAGTGGAAGCCCTATGCTAAGTAAAACAAACCTTACATAAAACATTATTTAAACAACTTTTTCCCTCAATAGGCCAAAGTCATGTAAGGACTAACCCTTCAAACACTATTTTGCCCCTTATATTCAACAGCAATGTAACTGTACAGTGAGGGAAGGAGATATTATCCCCATAGCAATACCTACTTGCACCTTAAACAATCTGCCCTTCTGGCTTATAAAAATATAAAGTACCCAGTATAATAAAACTTTTCTCTTTACAAGTGTGGTTGTAGTCATCAGAATGGGTTATGTTATATCCCACTGTTATTTCTGTAAGGGAACATTGCAGCATTTGAAATGGCCCTCTGCTCAGCTCTTTGAAATGCAGAATATGTACAGTTATTTAACAAAATTTGACAGAGGCGAAATCACACTGCACATTGTCATACCGTGCACATATATTTCACAAAGTAAAAATGTGCAAAAGCTCCAGCAAGCAGGAATTTACATGCATTGCCACATTTCCAAGAGTATGCAATCTCAAGAGCTGCGAATCATAAGTAAGGAGAGGGGACTGGTATAGAACAGCATGTATGACTGCTTAAGGAGATATGCTTCCTCACAAGAACATTTGTTTTGGGGTGTATTTTAGAGCATCTTAAATCGTAAATGTTATGTCTATTCTTCAAAACAATTTTGCATAATTTGCTTCATTATAATTTCAATATATTCAGCTCTGAAAAGTTTGGATGGATTCTACTAACAATCATCAAATGGTAAAACTCTGATCATCAGAAATGCCCAAAAATATAATACCTGAAATAAATCTTTTTTTTTTTTTTCTTAACCAGGGACTTGTCCCTTACACCACTGACGTGGAGGAGCAAGATTCCTCATATCCTTCAGAGTTATGTCTACCAATTCCATGGCCATACTAACTCAAAGAAGGGAGAAATGCCCCAAACAAAGGTAATTGTTGCCAGGGTACACTTAATCATACCTGTGATGATTTCCTGTGGAAAACAGTGATCACTCCTGAGTTCTTCATCATCTTCTGCTTCCGGTGATTGATGCTTGACATATTTCAGCTCAGCCACCTGTAGATATACTAGTCCAATGTAAAAAGTTATTCTTTATTATTTTAAGTACATCCCTTTTTACTATCATTTTTATCTGCCTTCCTTATTTGGGATAAGCAACTTCATTAAATACAAGTTCCCTAATGAGACAAATTCTAGCACAGTTTTCTTGAACAGTAGTCATACTGAATTCAATGATGATAAGGAAATGACAAATATGTGGTGTGTGTGTGTGTGTGTGTGTGTGTGTGTGTGTGTGTGTGTGTGTGTGTGTGTGTGTGTGTGTGTGTGTGTGAGCCACTTAACATTTACTTTTTCACTGAGTATGTATAACCTTTGATGAGATTATTATAACTAATCATGTAAGCAATGGTGTGGTGACCCTTGCTGAGCAAACACTAATTTTAAGCAAATGTTTATTTTGATCCTCTGACTTCTGATTTGTATGTTCTTCACAATTTCTTCCTGATTTCAAGGTAAAGCCATCGCTATGTTCCACAGATTTGTATACTGCAAAAAATGAAACATTCCAGATTACAAAAACTGCAGTAATATGTTCACAAAAAGAACAAAAATAAGCAGCCAAGTCACATTCAATGCAATCTACTCTAAATTCTTTATTAGAAGTATTTTTACTGATATGATTATATGATTTTATTTTAGATCATGTCATTCAGACTTCTGATTCATAACTTTTCTGATTTTGCATACAAAGTTACTGAGGTGATGGCTATACTTTATGACCTAGCTAGTAGACACAACTTGATTTTTTGAGTCAGGGAATTCAGTTTGAGTTTATTACAATAGACTATATTATTAGTCCTAAATGTTTGTTTGTATGTTTTTTGTTTATTTATTTTTTATTTATTCATTCATTCATTCATTAGTATATTAATTTTTGTTTGTTTACTTGCTTGTAGACCCATTACAGACATAACCCGAGTATTACAACAGAATCTGATCATGACATTTCAATATTAAAGCTATAAAAATACAAGATATGTCCAAGCCTACACTGGTATAAAATGGAGAATGCAGTACATGTAGGAATTCAAGACTTTCATGTAGAAAATGTACTGCTCAGTAATACTTTGTATTACATAGTTTTTGATGACTGAACTGAGAAAAAAAGGGTATAGAGTATTCAGGATCAGGTATTTTAGCAGAGGTGTTAAAATGGATAAGTAGCTATGTTTGCTATTAGTCATATAAATATAAGGGAGGTTGTAAATACTTAGAAGAATGAGCAAGTTCATAGTGTGGGTGATTGTTTGAAGCAGGTAGAAATGTCTCGCTATTTGAATACCTTGTTGTTTTTTGTCTAGTACAAACTGGTATGTTATGGATATTAGATGGCAGAGTCTCATACTCATGAAGCAGGTGTAGCACAGACGTAATGAGTAGACCAGACTGAATTAGTGGGTCTGGTAAGAACAGGAATGCTGTTAGCTAAGAAGATAACAAAAACCAAAAATGGGCAAGGAAATCTATTTCTTTTATTCCGATGCTCTTAAAAACTAAGCACTTTCACCATTAACAAATGGCTTCTTCAGAGTTAATAAGAGACAAAATCATCACTTCCATTATACTTATAAAAACACATTGGGCCGGATTCACGAAGGCTTACACGGAGTCTAAGAGTAGTGTAAGACTCCATGTAGCCTTCGCGATCCAGGAACAGCCCAAAGTCCGTGTAAGAGTTAGTCTAACACGGCTCTTACACGGAGTGGGCGTGGCTAAGCTAATCAGCCCACTTGCAGCCGAATAGCATGCAAATGAGGCTGATTAGCGATCCAGGAAGCCAAGAACAGCCCGTGTAAGAGCCGTGTTAGCTGCAGAAATGTACTCAGTTGACAACTGAGTACGTTTCTGCAAACACGGCAATGGAGCCATGTCAGCTCCAAATAAAGGGTGCATATGTTATAGGCAGCATGCCAATGGCCAAATATGTGGCCATTGGCAATGCAACCCCATGCAAAAAATTTAAAAATAATTTTTTTTTTTTTCGGCAATTGCCGATGTGTAAACCCAGCGGAATGGAATGTCAATGGAGGGACCAGCATAGGAAAACCAACATGGCCACCGTGTAGTGGTTGCCAAGGGGGGAAGCCAAGTGTAAGAGATGTAACTAAGCATTAGTAGGCAATCTGATGCAAATTAGGGTAAGGATACTGAATACCACTGTCACATAGTAAATGAGCACAGTCTGAGTAGTGTAAGAGTTACAGAAGGGGGAGGAACAGAGTAGGAGATAGGTGACATCACAGGGGGGAATGGTAGAAAGGGATAGAAGTCATTGGAAGGTAGAGTTACATGACAGATGTCAGAGAGATATCAAGGAAGGAGGTGTGCCCCCAAGTAAACATGAGAAAGCCAAGAAATGGAAGGTGTACACTGTTGCCTACACCAAGGTTTCTTGTTGGACGTGTATGCGCACGTGTGCGCGCCGTGAAGCGCGAGTAAGACGGTGTGCGCGCGTGTAAGGCAGTGTGCACGCGTGTAAGGCAGTGTGCGCGCGTGTAAGGCAGACTAAGCATGTGGGAGCGTGTTGGGAGCTGTTTAACACCGTTTGCGCGGGCGTGCACGCGTTTAAAACTGAATAAGCAGATTTTGAACTGTGTAAGTGTGTGTGCAGGCGTGTAAGCCACTGTGAGCGTGTTTCTGCTGGTTTGCACACGGCCCCATCCTGAGGAAACAGAAAGGAAAAAGGAAACAACAGATGTACTAGGAAGTTAGCAGGGAATACTGCTGGAGCTAGCAGGTGAAAACAATTAGATGCAGGCAATTACACAGGCAGAATACTAGGCCAGCCCAGCACTTAAAACACTGCAAACAGCAGTGTAGAATGTTTCTCTCAAGAGACACTGCAAGACAGGAGTTAAGTTATCAGAAGTGAAAACTGAAAAAGCTGAACTCAGAGCAGAAATGTTAGGGGCTGCCATAGCTGTCATAATGAGACATAGGCGACTTGCTGAGGGTGGTGACAATGCAGATGGTGCCAGGCAACCCGCAGTGAGGAGACGGAGAAGAGTGTACAGGCTCAGGGTCACCTACCACGGGTTACATGAGCTGGAGATAGTAGAGCTATAGAGTGGACAGAGACCTCCTGCAGCAAATAGTGGAGCTGTGCAGGCCACGCCTCACACACAGAACCAACAGAGGGGAACCCATCCCAGTGGAAACCAAGGTATGTGTTGGCCTAAGAATACTAGCAACAGGTACCTTCCAGAGACCAACTGGCGATATGATGGGGATATCACAGGCATCAGCTTCCAGGGTACTGCACCAGTTCCTGGATGCCATGTCAGCACATGTCGGTGATCATGTATACTTCCCCAATGCCCGTGAGGTATTGGCCAGCAACATGCGTCTCTTCCAGCAAATAGTGGAATACCCTGAGGTACTGGGTGCCATAGACTGCACGCACATACGCATCAAAGCACCAGCAGGAGAGCGGGGTAGGGCCTACATAAACCGCAAGGGCTTCCCCTCCATCAACTGCCAGGTCGTGTGTGATGCCCAGGGCATAATAATGAATGTGTGTGCTGGCTGTCCTGGGAGCTACCACGATTCCCACATCTGGCATTTGACGCAGCTGTACCAGACATTTGCCAATGGGGACATCCCGCATGGACACCTAGTGGGGGATGCAGGATATGCACTGGAGCCGTGGCTGATGACACCCATCAGAAATGCACACACACCTGAACAGGAACGCAATAATGAGGC
This sequence comes from Protopterus annectens, assembly GCF_019279795.1. Taxonomy (NCBI): domain Eukaryota; kingdom Metazoa; phylum Chordata; order Ceratodontiformes; family Protopteridae; genus Protopterus; species Protopterus annectens. The sequence continues at coordinate 845,197,766 of NC_056749.1, read as the reverse complement.
ACACGCACAAACACGTAATGTAATAGAGCGTGTGTTCGGGCTGCTCAAGTCACGGTTCCGGTGTCTGGACACATCTGGTGGAGCCTTGCAGTACACACCAACTACATGTACCCAAATTGTCATGGTATGTGCTATGCTACATAATATGATCATGCGAAAACAGCTGCAGCAGGATCACCATAGGGCTGGGCCAAACAGCCCCCCACCATCGCCAAGGCCACCACAGGCACAGCGTGACTCGGAGGAGGAACAACCTGAGCCTGCCCCAGTAGGCAGAAGGAGGCATGCCCAGTATGCCCTGGCTTTGGCAAAGAGGCAACGCATAGCACATACATTGGCTCAGTAGGAACCTTGGGAATGATACCCCTCTCCGACTCACCATATAGTAACAAGGATGCCTAATGTGACACAACCTGCTCACAAACATGTACAGGGAAGTGTAATATGTGCATCCGACAGAGGCAGCCCTGCAGCACCACCTGAGGCATGAATGCTGTGTGTCAAGTAATGTAACACCAAGTACCATATGCACACCTGAGGACCCGTCTAACATCCTACCCTCAACAAGCAGCATGCCACAACAGGACAACGAGATGATGAAGTGCAACAATTACCGAAGTAATGCAGGTAGGCAAAGGGGACGAACTGTGTGCCAGCCTGGGATGACATGCTGAGCATGACATGATGCACCACCTGCCAGGACTGGCATGCACCTATCAGTGCAGGCCGTATGGATACTGGCAAAGGTTGTTGTCATGCACAGTGTGCCCTGAATAGGAAGGCGCAAAACACAAACCTATCTCCATAGGTACCAGAAGGGATAAGAATCAGATAAGGGATAAGGTCAAACAGCAAGATGCATGCAGACTAAGCCCACCCAGTATGGAGAATGTTGATAACTGTGCTGTAACAGAATACTGAGGCAAGGCTCACAACAGCACCCTAACACCACCAGGTTACACCTCATACTGTGCTGTACATCCTCAACACTTGGAACAAGCTACAAAGGAGGGCGACCAGCAAGAATTGTCAAGGATAACCACACCCCATGTTGGTACCACCAGATAAAGCAGCATGGACTAGCCATGCTCAAGTAACAGTGGCTAAAACCGCCCACCAGTGTATAGCCTGCTACAGAGTACTGGCCCAACACCAGGAACTGCATTGCGCCCATGCTGGAATACATGAATATATCAAGTCCTCCAAACTACATTATTGTTGGTGACTGCAAATACCCAGACACATAGACTGGGAGCATTATACCAGCTGCAACAGTGTAGGACAAAAGGTCATTAAATCCACAAACCAAAAGGCCCAGGAACAACGTAGCACACCCACAAGAGGGCAAGCATACTGGATGTGATAATCAGCAACATGGGTACGGGATGTCAAGATGAGAAGTGTATTGCACACTGGTAACACCAGACCATATAGTAATCACACTGGATATACAAATCCTGACCACAGTCCCTGTCCGGGAAATCACAGTGGAAAACATGTGCTAAGCATTATTTGCACACCTCCAAAATGATGTGGAAGCCATGAAAGGTCCCGTGCAGGTGCAAAATATGGGCCACGCCTCAGAACCTGCAAGACAGCCACTCCATGAACACCGCCAGGAATGCTTGGATTATGCAGTCCCAAATTAAAACAAGACACAGTGCCTAAATCTGGCATGGTGGACACCAGCCATAACCAAAACATGCAAGAGAAAGAGGAAGCTACTACATGATAGAGCAAGCATGAACAATGGCGTAATTACTGATCAGTAGTATGGCAATATAATCTGTCCACACATGCAATCCAGTAAGGCCAGGCACAACAAGTGGAATCTGTGAATCCTGAGCCAATGTTACACCTGCCCCAAGTACACAGACAACCACCAACTCCACCCAAGAAATACAAATATATGTGAGAGATGCAACCATCCATCCAAACCGGAGGCAGAGCCGCCCCAACTCAGTACACCCAAAACAAGTCAGTAGGAGAAGGTAACCACACACACCACAAACACATACCCACATAGACCTACCACAACTGCAAACCAAACACATAAACACAGAAATACATTCCCGGAGGCAGAAATCACACACACAGCACACCAACAGAGGCCAATAAAGCAGACACCCAATGAAACAGCCTCCAAACATAGCACATGCAACACATAGCACACAAAGCTGGTGTGCCAAACAGTCACAGGCCAGAAGGAGAAACAACATGCCTGATACAGTTGTAATAGGTGACTCCATAGTCAGACACACTGCTGTCCCGCACAGCAGACTGAACAAAGGAAAGGGTACAGTAAGCTGCCTGTAGGCCGCCACAATATGCCACATAACAGAAATATGAAGGTCACTCCAAAGCAAACAGAAATATGATGCAGTCATAGTCCATGCTGGTGTGAATGACCCGAGATGTACTGCCCTAGACTACATGTAAAGAGACACAGATGAGCTGTCCGATTATGTAGTCCAGGCTGGTATGACACTCACCGTTTGCAGCAACCTACCCTTACCAAGAATAATGCCACAGTAGAAACATGGAATGATCAGTCATAGCAAGTAGCACACTTACTGGTGTCAGTCCAAGGGGATCCAATGTCTGTCAGGTTGGGATGTCATGCTTGACAAGCCATGCAGCTGCCCTTGGGATGGCCTGCACCCGTTACCCCTGGGCGTCTGAATAGTGGATAAGGCCTTGGCCACCTCCACACAGCCTTTTGTGGGCAAGGCTGAAAAGACTGACCCGCCACCCGAGAAAACATAAGTGGGAAGAAACATAAGGGAAATGCTGACCGATGCCAGATGTGTACACCCCAATATGCATGCTCCCGAGGCCATCCCCAGAATAGAGAACATCGATGTCTGTGCAGTGACAGAAACCTGCTGCAAGGCTCCTGACAGCACACCAGCACTACCAGGTTATACCATGTACCATGTGTCATGGCCCCAATACCTGGAACACTACATAAAAGGAGGTGAGTAACCATAGGCAGCACAGACACCCAGACGTCCAGGTAACTGACAATGCACAAGGCAGTGGAGTTCACCCGCGTGCAACTAACTGTAGGCAAGACTGCTGTGCAGTCTGTAGTATGCTACAGACCGCACTCTCACACACAATAACCCCCCCCCCAAACCGTCCTGAAGACACTGGACAGTATGAATGTCCCACCAAATACCAAACAAGGTACCACGAAATACCACATAGGTGGTAAACCATTATGTATGGAAGGAGTAACCAGGGACCAAGGGACACAAGTGAACAGTAACCTGTTATGTGACACCCACATTGCCAATGTGGCTAGGAAGACTGTCTACATGTGACACTGTATTAGGAAAGGAGTCACATCTATGGCAACAGAGGCCACTGTGCCCCTATACTTTATCCCAATCACACCCATAATCCAGTACAATGCCTCATATGGGATCTACCTTACCTGACACCTGCAGCAGTTAGGAAGACTGCAAAGGTACCTCACCAAGAGGATAAAGTGTCATACATATATGTCATATGCTGCTAGGCTGTAGACACCCCAGCTGACTCCAGTTGCCGACTGCCCACACAGAGGCATTGCATGCCTGTTGTAGGAGGCCATGCCCAACACAGGAGTAATGGACCTGCTCCACCCCAGACAACACATATCCATTGGAGCTGCGAGAGTGAGAGATGTCAACCCCAACACATAATGAAATAGGATGTGCTGGTGGGACAGATACATAATCCAGAGGCTCCACACACCCTGGACCAGACTCCCACCCCATGTTAGGCAGAGCCCCTCACTGACACTGTTCAACAGGAATCTTGCCAAGTGGATGGATAATTGTAGAGTTACAGTGGGGGTATTCACTGTGTGATGTCCAGACAGAGGCACAGCTAAGCAAATAATACATGGCCATAATATCCAGATAGCAAGGGGTCTCAAAAGCCACACACACTCTGGCTAGCCTAACAAATGCCCAGGGTGGATAGCCTAGTATGAACCTATGAACCTATGTAGATACAAATTGTACAGGACATGAAGGATAATCCCAAGGCTTACACAACTGATGGTAGGAGCCATGTTGTGAATTCACAGATATGGACTGAATCACACAAATACCACAAACACACACACATATTGCCAACATACATCCCAACAGGTGCAGTGCAAACCCCCACACCCCCATGTATGCAGAATATGTATCCCAGCAGACTGCTGGCCCCCTGACATAGCAGATGCTGAGGTAACAGACAACATCTCCAAAGCAAAACACACAGCAGCAATGGTATGAGATGGTGACCTGGGCGTAGTGCAACATGGAGTCTAAGATGAATGGAATGCCACACCACACTACTGCTCAATGCCAGCCGTACCACAGAATATGTACCCAAAGAGCAGTGTACAACAACAGTGGTCCTTCTCAACAAAGGTGTTGCCTGAATGGATACTGAACAGTACTACCCCAGAATCCTGAGAAGCCCAGATTGCACAGCTATGGAAAGGAGCAGCATGTACCACAGAAATATGGATGTTGGGGACCTACTGACACTGGACCCAACACAGTGTGGCCTCCTCAAGTGCAGATCCTGCCCCTAACCATGTTGGACTCAATTGAAACAGTCATTAAGGTCATTGATGAGGGCAATGTGCTCCACACAGTGTATCTGGACCTTGCAAAGGCGTCTATACAATACCCTACATGTTCAGTATAGATAGGCTCACCAGTGTAAATATAAACCCACATGTCAGTAGAGGGTTGCAAACCAGACCAAGGACAGAACAGACATGGTCAGACATGCTTCAGCCATGTCAGACTACAAACCAGATATAACTGGCATCCCACAAGGCTTGGACCTGGTATCCCCTCGTCTGATATATATGTCCCATAGGTACAGGCAAACATGGAAGGACTGTGTCCTAACATGTTTGCAGAGGACTACAAACCGCTCACCACATATGATCCACCAGCTGACACATGCATCCCACAAAAGGGCCACATACAAACAGACAACTGGTGCCATAGCTATGTCAGCAAGCTAAGTGCAGAAATGTGTATAGTCAACCCCCGTGGATATACAGTAAGTGCCCACCAATTACCACATAGGTGTTAACCCATTATGTAGTTAACATGTAATGAGAGACCTGGGGACACAGGGTGATAGATATCCTGCACTGGACAAACATGTGCTGTAGTGTTTACAGAAACATACCATATACCCACCTAATCATGAAGGATGTCAGATCTACATAAGGGGAGGTCATTGTGGCTCTGCAGTCCTCCTGCATCAGTGGTACAATCGACTACAATAGCCCCTGTGGGATGTACCTCAGCAGACACCTCCATCAACTGTAAAGACCCAACAGTACCTCATCAGGAGTATCAATCAGCCTACACACATGCCATGTGTTGCCTGTGTTGCTGGCATCAATAAAAATGCTGCACATAGTACAATCTGAATGGCAGTGAGCTATGCACATGACAGACCTGAACCCCAGCACTGACTTACATAGGACAGGCTGTACTGTGTGATCCATAACACAGAAGCCACCCCCACCCATGAGTGAACCCTCAGCACAGGCTACCCATAGAGTCACTTATCAATCTCCCTCAATAGGAATCCTGATGGGTGGACGGGAGATGGTAGGTTTATCCTGGGTATCACTGTCATGTCACAGGTAGACAGAGGCACAGTATACCAACCATTACATTGGTCATGGCAAACTCCCTTACAATGTGTGTTGAAGGACAAACACACTCTCCAACTTGCATTAGCCATGGACTAGGGCACATCGCTAGTGTTTGCAATTGTACACCTATGTTGTGGGATACACTAACAATGTTGGGCAAGCCTGGTGTAAGTAGTGCATATCTGAACAGAATGCAACATGGTGAGATGTACACAACTGGCCCCAACCAGGCTGTTGTGCCCACGATCAGAATGTAAAGCAGTGATAGCAGTAAAGCCCAGGTTACTGTCCACCACAGTCAAAGTACTGCCAGTACACTATGCAGTACTACAGTGTTAGGTCAGTGTGAAAGGATGTTGACGACTGCATGCAAAGTATCCCATGCAAACACTGCAGGCACAGTATAATCCTGTTGTGTTCACACACAAAGCAGTTGTACAGTAACTACACAACATGACACACAACCCACAACCATGAACGGGTGATAGTTTGTGAAGTTCACACACATCCACAAATGTGGTGGGCTGCAGAGTCCAACATATGGAATGCTCACACTGGGCATGCTCACACACTTTGACAACATGCCATGGGAAGGCTGAACTGGGCATGCTCACACACTTAGTCCAAATCTTGGTTTAGCAGTGGGACACACATATCTGGTATTGTTATGTGTTATGCCAGGGACCAACCACATTACAGCAGTCTGCCCAGTGCACACAGTTAAATGACAACAGAGACATACGTGATATAGTGGATCCCTCCCATATGCAAACAGTTTCCACAGATGCAGAGGTTGTTCATACCAACAGGGAATGCTATGGCAATAAAGATATGCAAACAGTCTATCAGCAACAAATAATGTGCATTTGACAATTAAACATAATGGTGTAGAGGTCAATACTAGGCTGTTTGCCCTAGGGAATGACAGCTTAGCCATAGTGTGCTTGGTGTCTGCTTCCCCACAGGATGCACATTCCCCTTTCCAAACACAGATGATGTCAGCACCCTAGAAGTACAGCAGGAGAAATGAAACTTCCCAGTAATCCGAATAGTGCGCTCCGCTAATGCGTCCGTCTCAAGTGTCATGACATAGTTAGATAGGGGTTCAAATCGTGTGTGTGCGTGTGTGTGAGGTTGGCGTGTGTGTAAGTTTGTGTGAGGAAAATGTCCCTTTTGGCAAATAGGACAAGACACTCAGGATGCACATTCCCTTTCTAAACACTGCTGATGTCAGCACCCTATAAGTAGAGCAGGAGAAAGGAAACCTCACAGTAATGCGAATAGCGCGCTCTGCTAATGCGTCCGTCTCAAGTGTCATAACATAACTAGGTAGGGGTTTGATTCCTGTGAATAGCAAGTGTGTGTGTGTGCCTGTCTGAGGGGGCTTAGTGTGTGAGGGAAATGTCCGTTTTGGAAACTGGGTGAACAGACTACAGGATGCCCCTCCCCTTTGCTAAACACTGCTGATGTCAGCACCCTATAAGTAGAGCAGGAGAAAAGAAAACTCCCAGTAATGCAAATAGCGCGCTCTGTTAATGCGTCCGTCTCAAGTGTCATAACCATAACTAGGTAGGGGTTTGATTCCTGTGAATGGCAAGTGTGTGTGTCTGTCTGAGGGGGGTTAGTGTGTGAGGAAAATGTCCCTTTTGGAAACTGGGTGAACAGACTACAGGATGCCCATCCCCTTTGCTAAACACTGCTGATGTCAGCACCCTATAAGTAGAGCAGGAGAAAGGAAAACTCCCAGTAATGCGAATAGCGTGCTCTGCTAATGCGTCCGTCTCAAGTGTCATAACATAACTAGGTAGGGGTTTGATTCCTATGAATGGCAAGTGTGTGTGTCTGTCTGAGGGGGGTTAGTGTGTGAGGGAAATGTCCCTTTTTGAAACTGGGTGAACAGACTACAGGATGCCCCTCCCCTTTGCTAAACACTGCTGATGTCAGCACCCTATAAGTAGAGCAGGAGAAAGGAAACCTCCCAGTAATGCGAATAGCGTGCTCTGCTAATGCGTCCGTCTCAAGTGTCATAACATAACTAGGTAGGGGTTTGATTCTTGTGAATGGCAAGTGTGTGTGTTTGTCTGAGGTGGGTTAGTGTGTGAGGGAAATCCCCCTTTTGGAAACTGGGTGAACAGACTACAGGATGCCCCTCCCCTTTGCTAAACACTGCTGATGTCAGCACCCTATAAGTAGAGCAGGAGAAAGGAAAACTCCCAGTAATGCGAATAGCGCGCTCTGCTAATGCGTCCGTCTCAAGTGTCATAACATAACTAGATAGGGGTTTGATTCCTGTGAATGGCAAGTGTGTGTGTTTGTCTGAGGGGGGTTAGTGTGTGAGGTAAATGTCCCTTTTGGAAACTGGGTGAACAGACTACAGGATGCCCCTCCCCTTTGCTAAACACTGCTGATGTCAGCACCCTATAAGTAGAGCAGGAGAAAGAAAAACTCCCAGTAATGCGAATAGCGCGCTCTGCTAATGCGTCCGTTTCAAGTGTTATAACATAACTAGGTAGGGGTTTGATTCCTATGAATAGCAAGTGTGTGTGTCTGTCTGAGGGGGGTTAGTGTGTGAGGGAAGTGTACCTTTTGGCAAATAGGATAGGACACTACAGGATGCACATTCCCTTTTCTAAACACTGATGATGTCAGCAATCTATAAGTATAGCAGGGGAAGAAAAAACCCCCAGTAATGCAAATAGCGTGCTCAGCTAATGCGCCTGTCTCACGTGTCATAACAGTCAGATAGGGGTTTGAATCCTGCAATTGGCAAGTGTGTGTTTTTGGCTGAGGGGGGTTAGTGTGTGTGGGGACAATGTCCCTTTTGGTAACTAGGTGAACAGACTACAGGATGCACACTCCCCTTCTACACACTGTTCAGCAGACGGCCATGGCTCTGGCACAAGTTGTCTGTTGCTATGATGCCCCTTTGGAAGATGCTTGTGTCAGCTGGGGAGTCGATTATGGTGTTCAGTTTGCAGTCATCTGCATATTTGGACAGCCACAGTTCATCCGTGTTGGCCTGTACCTCCAATAAATATGTACTTAACAAGAGGGTCCCAGGACCGAGCCTTCTGGGACACATCCTGGAACTGTTATGGGGTCTGGCATGGCTCCAGCAATGCTAACCATGTGGGTTCTGTTCTTGAGCCACTGTGCAATCCATCTAGTGACATAGGGGCTCATATTTAAGCTGGTGAGCTTCCCTAGAATGCCCAAGTGGGGTATTGTTGCGAAGGCGTTTGCAAGGTCCAGGTAGGCTGTGTGAACCACCTTCCCCTCGGCAATGGCCTTGGTGACTGTAGCAAAGAAATCAACCGGGTTACACCCGGTAGTGCTGGTGTGCTCCCAGTAGCCCTGAACCAGGCATCTGTTACTGCACACATATCAATGTTTCCCCTGCAAAGGAGTGTTTTGGGTGCATGCATCTGGAGGTTTAGACATCTGGCGTTGGGTAGCATTGCTCTTAGTGTCTTATCCCTTGTGATACCTATGAAGGTGGGTTTGTCATGTGAGCCCTGCCTAACATAGGCACTATGGGGTAGCAAGAGGCTTTGCCAATATCCGATAGGCCAGGGGTGACAGGTGCAGGCTGTCCCTAGCAAAGCAGGTAGTTCAACAGGAGATGGATGTGTGAAGGTGTAGTGCCTGTGACTACTTAGCAGTAGCATATATGACTGCTCACGTGGACACATGTCAGGCAGGTCATATGCACTGTGTCACAGTCAATGTACATGTGAACAGGTCAAACAGTGGCGACCTCTCAAGTGGGACATGGCCATACATACAGTAGGCTACACAGATGGCACTAGGAGTCCACAGAAGCCCTATAACTATGCATTGCAGGTGTGATCGGTATTCCAGGGTAATTGCAAGCAAACATGCATGCAAACAAAGGTACAGTGAACAGTGCTCCATGTAGTCCATTGTACAACAAACAAGCTGTACCAGTTCCATAAGGTAACACTGCACATATGCAGGCGCTATGCACATGTACATGGAAAAACACTGGTCAGATGGCCAGGGTCCAGTCTCAGTGCACACAAGTGTACGGAACATGCATGTACTGTCAGGATGTACAATAACTGGATATAAACCCATGTGCCCATACCTGCAGTAATACACATGTCAAATAACAGACACCGATCCTTCTCTCAGTGGTGCCATACTTAGTAGGATGTATGCTCCTGGCCTGCCACCACAGTATCCCTGACATATATGGGGACTCTCCCTCCCGTGACAGTTCGTTATGTGTGTTGGTGCTGTCTAGCATGGTATGAGGTGTGTGCATGCAGTGCTAGTGTGCACCTGTGTGTCCTGTACCAGTTGTGTAGTTCTGCACACATATCAACTTCCTCACACATCTGCATTGCAGAGTCTAGTGTGGCCAACATGCCACTTGCAATTTACATGTCCATCATTGTGTATTACTACATTCATTACCCATCCCCTGTGCTACCTATGTATGTAGGCTGCTGTTGACATCATTACCACTAGTATGCCAACATGTGCAGATGATACACTATGGTACTTACCATGGGTGTAGACAACAGGACATGACAATCACACAAATACTGCATCAGGCATGCTGTGATATACCCACAATTAAATCAGCACACAGTACTGTTCAAAACATGATACTATTACTACACATCTATGTGGTCACCCTGTGCATCAGTAACATGTTAACCTGTACCTGCACAGTTGTTACAGACTGCAGGAGGTGGCACAGTTACATCATATGCACAGGGTGTGAACTTGGTATGCCTGGGTCAGCCACCCATACCACCAATTGACATGTATGTGTATGTGTGTTGGTGAGGGACAGCAGTAGAAGGTGGGGCAGTGTTGATGCAGTGTGTGCGTGTATGCGGTAGCCCTAGGTGTTGTTATTTTGCATGTGTGTATGGATGCACACAGTTCCACCTCATGGCTGCCATATACTGGTGTTTGTGGACAGCCACAGACTGTACCTGCCAGGTCATACAGATCAGTGTCTCTGGCCACGGACACGGTACCTGTGCCTTGCAGGGGTGCTACGGACCGTATCCGGTACCAACCCAGACTGGGTACTGTCATCGGAAGCAGGTGTTCGCTGACTGGACACAGAGCCCTGTCGGCCCTGGCCAGAGCCACGTGCACGTGGTCTCCTGGGGCGGTCTGATGACAGCACAGACCCAGCATTGCTGGGGCTGCTGCTGGCACTACGGGCGGCCGGCCTGTTGTCGTCCACGCCGACTGCCAGCTGCTGCTGTTGCTGGCATACGGCCACGTCGACAACGCAACCGCCCACCATCACCCTGGCTCATGGACATGTAGTTGTGGAGACGGTGTAATATGTCCCCACAACGTCTGTCTACGACGTCGGTGAAATCACGGATGGCGGCCGCAATGTCACACATACCGTCGGTCATGGTTGTGCGACATGCTGTCAGCTCCCTCAGACCCTGTCTGGTGTACCGTTCCATACGTGACTGTGTCTGCATGACAGTCCGGAACATAGCTGAGGTTGTAAGTCCTCTGTGGGCACGTCTGCCAGGGGCAGTACGCCCATGGATGCTCCCACGAGAACCCCTGGACATCTGTCTGTGTGGTACCATCTCTGGGCCATGCCCATGGCTGCTGTGTGGGGAAGCATGTGCCGCAGATACCACATTACCCTGGTCAATGCCCTCTGTATGCTGTCCATCACCTAGGGACAGTGGTGACAAGGGGTGTATTGGCAGGATAACTGTGCGCATGGATGGTGTCGACAGCTGTGTACTGTCAATTGGCTGACCAATGGCGGACCCTGGCATACCGTCCTGTGCCACTACACCAATGTCATCAGTAGCAGTACCCACGGCACCTGACTCAGGTTCCCTGCTAGATAACACTAGAGCAGCAACAGAACCTGTGGGAAGGAAACAGGAAACACAGTTTACAATGTCTTCACACTGCCAGCGATGCACACATGCACAGGTGCACACATGCACACATGCACACATGCACACATGCACACATGCACACATGCACAGGTGCACACATGCACACATGCACACATGCACACATGCACACATGCACACGTGCACAGGTGCACAGGTGCACACATGCACACATGCACACATGCACAGGTGCACAGGTGCACACTTGCACAGGTGCACACTTGCACACATGCACACATGCACACTTGCACACTTGCACACTTGCACACTTGCACACTTGCACACGTGCACACAGTTTCACACAATTGAACAGTACTCAGTATGCGTGATATTGACACACAGACACAGACACACCTACATGCATACAAGGGGCACCACTAAGTGTGCCAAAAGGTACTATTACTACCAACATCTTAACAGGTAAAGTAAATAGACACTCACCAGCATGGATAGGCTGCAATGCAGTGATACTGGAGGGTCCTGCAGACAGGAGGAAACTAATGTTAGTGGGCACAACTGTGCCAATATTACTGAGTATGATACAGGTCAGGAGTACCACAGTCGCCTTTCAAAGGTCTGCAGCTAATATTGCGGATATCACACTTGCACATTATATACTATGGTTGCAGCTACAAACAAAGGACACACCACACACATGCATTAACTACCAGTGTACACAACAGTCAACTACACATGTGACATATTACCTGCACGTTCAGTGTCCTGCTGCTGTGCGGCTCCAGCCTCCATCATGACGCATGTCTGCTGCTGTTGTTGTTGCAGGTGGACTGGAGCCACTACACTCAGGAGCAGTCCCTCCAGTCTGGTGAGTGGGGATGTGTAGCCACCCCACCACCTGTGGCGACCTGTTGCCTGTGGATATCTGACGGACGCTGACGGACATGTCTAATCAAATCACTGCAGTGATGTCGTACCTGCTCATATGTCCTATTATGCATGCCTATATCATTTACCCGCCGGACAAGGTCCTGCCACAGTGCAGCCCTCACCTGCTGATTCTGGCTGGTGCGGGAAAAGAGTGTTGCATAGTCCCGCACCAGGCTCTGGTGTATCTCCTCATCCTCAGCCACGGAGTAGGTTGCATGTCTCGGTGGGCCATGTACCTGGGAATAAAGATAACATGGTATCAGCAATCTATGTTGGCAGACCTTGGCACACATACTACACATGCTACTTGACTGTCATGATACCACATATCACACATATGTGGCAGCTGTCTGTCTATTGGTGGATAAACATGTAGATGGCCAGGTATCAGTGCTCGGCCAGCAACTGTTGTACAGTACCTGCCAGGCTACGTACGACATACTACTGGACACCAGCAGTCAGAACACCAATTCAGGTGAGGTGCACCTCCTCACTCTGTGTGTTTGTGTCTAGGTACTGTATGGCGTACATCGGCGACTACTGTGGGCTGACAACACCCTGCTTGCCCTGGATATACATATCCCACCTCCACCACCAGCACAGATGGCTACAGTGCACAACATTACAGATACAGACGTTACACTTTGTAACACTGATATGGTATCCTTACAGCCCACTGGGCCAGTGTCAGAGACAACACACAATGCTGACCCCTACACAATTGCTTTCTACAGACATCTCCAAGACCGCATGGCTCATGCATTCCCATATATGTCCAGGACACTGTCCACAAAGGGACAGCATCCTGTCCGGCGAACCCCAGCCATATACTGATTGTATTACACTTGATGTAAGCTACTACGTGACAGAGCATCAGTCTCTGAAGGGAGGGTATGTCTGAGCAGCACTGGTAAGGATCTATTTCCCATCACACTGACTACATGGGCAATGTTGAGTGGGACGTCAAGCGTGATACTGCAGATGACCAGGAGGCCTACCTGACCTATTTAGCGACCTGGTCAGGAACCATCCTCTATGCCCATGGGTAGTACACTACACATATTTCACCTACACCACAGCTAGACGACATTGTGGCGGACAAGGTCAGTGCAGGTGTCACCCGCCTCCCCTGTATTAAGGCATGGTTATCCCTGCTGACCCTAACCTCAAGGTCATCACAGTTATCCAGGTGAGAGACACCCACAGGTGAGCAGAATACACGACATGGACGGGACCTGCTGGTATCCCCAGTTGCATGCTACATACCCTCTGACAGGCGCTAAACACACATATAGAGGTGCTATGTTACACTACCTGGACTACAGGGTATGTACCTGTACACTGGAGCACAGCACCAGTGGTTCCACTCCATGCAGGAGGCACCTCACCATACCAATACAATACAACACAATACATGACATTGTAATACAATACTATACAATATGCTAATGCCCCTGTGTCTACAGCAGCGTACTGTTCTGCTAACCTGACAATTGTGACACATGTGGTGTGATGGTACCTGCTGCCGTCACACAGTTACACAGGGTGACACATATGGCATATTACCTATCTGAGTGACATGCAGCAGGGGTATGTGTGACATGTACACATGGGGAGTCTCGCATCGTAACACTGTGTGGTTTGTTGCAGGGTGTGTCCTGTCTGTGAGTCTGAACCCGTACCTACACATGTGCACTAAATTGCAGTGGCACAGGCGACACACAGCAGACAGGTAGGTTGTGGATGGTGGGCGGTGGTACAATGCCTGTTGGACATCTGTCATGGGTGTGACCTCCATATGTGCATCTGGGGGTGGTAACCTGTACGTGGGTGGCATATGTGTACTCTATGGTGTTGACAGTCACTGTGCAATGGTACTGTGTTTGGGTGCATTGTCACCATGTTGTACATGTCACTGTGTCCTTCTACATATCTGTTGCTGTCGTGTGAGGTCCATACCATGGCATACATTACGTGCTGTGGGGGGTACACCGACCTACATGTCCATGCCTGACTGACCATGTGTGCAGACACATACCATGTGCAGCTGTTCCAGGGATAGTGTGCCACTGTGACTATCATTGGGGCCACTATTGTACACATGTCTGACCCTGACCACCCCTGACACATGCAGTGGTGGGCGGACACTCATTTATATGGTGGTTACCTGTGTAGGTGATCTGGACTGTGGTATGATACTCCGGATGTGACACTGGTGTTCACTCCGTGCCTTTGTCACCAGGCACCAGTTGCAATACATCTGTACACATGTGCCTCACTCCAGCTCTGTATACATCTCTCTCACTCTCTCTATACATATATCTATGTATTAAGATATGTCTATATGTCTATTTCTATATACATGTACATATGTGTGTATACAATTGCACATATATATATATTGATGTACATATTCTGCTGTAGATGTGGAGGGGGGCACAGAGGGGGTGTGGGCGACAGGGGGGGGGCAGGCTGTGTTTCAGGTCAGCATATACAATCATACCTGTAGGTGGTCAGATCAGTCTGTCTATGTATATGTATCTACATATATCTATCTCTGCATGTGTGCATTACATAGATATGTCGCTACAATATTCTATCAGCATCTGTCTATGTAGTCCTACACATCTCTCTCTCTATGTATGTATACATATATGGATATCATATGTATATATATACATATAAGATATCTACACATACATATGTTGACATAACTACATAGCCATATGTTGGACAGGTATGTCAGCATATATGTCTACCTTACTGTATACACACACTAACATACTGCTAAACATACATAGCTGTGTAATCTAATTAGTACATGGCAGTACAACCTACACTCAAACGACATATATATGTGCACATAGATACTCACACATACAACTGTATGTACAGCCTTCACTGATAGGTGCTGTATATCCCCTGCCCATTACACATCTTCATATACATATGGATACAGCCCAATAACACATATGGAGGGTTCACAGTATGTACACCTTGATAGTATTACTTTACAGTACCTGTGTTTGTCACAGCTGTGTCTGCGAATGTCTGTCTCTCTGTCCTGCTGCTCCGATTCACAGTTGCAGCTTCCAGGTAGCTGTTGCTGGGGATTGCTGTCTGCTTAGTTGCAGTCTAGTTCTGGGTGTGGTTCTCCCTCTCTCTCTCTCTCTCTCTCTCTCTCTCTCTCTGTCTCTCTGTCTCTCTGTCTCTCTTTCTCTCTCCAGGTGCAATGTAATTATTGCATGCGTGGACATGGAATACAGCATACTTTTGTAGGTATCTGCATATGCCCATGTGATGGCCTCTGCACCAATTGTTAGCCAGCATTTGCTAATTGCATGCAGCCTGTTGTGTACTGATTGCAGTTCTCACTGTGATTTCAGAACTGTGCTATAAAAGGGTGTGTGAAATAGGCGTAGCCCTTTCAGATGTTAATGGCAGGGACCATGCTGTTATGCTGTGGACAACATTCTGTGAGTGTAATGGTTGGTATCTCTAATTTTACTCGGTGGGTTGTGGGTTAACATTCCTCCATTCATTTCTCCAGTTTCCTGTACTGACTGTGTATGTACACTAACAACTACTACTATTGTTGATGTGTGCATGTGTGTGTGTGTGCTTTCCTTTCACCTTTGCTTGCACTCTGTTGCTACGTCTTCAATAGTTGCCCTTCACTGTCAGTACTGGTGTGCCTGCTAGGTGTCTTGACTGTTGTGTGCTGCTGTAGCTTTCCTATTTCCCATGTACATTCACACCCTGGAATGCTTGCTATGTCTGCTAGGGTGTTACAGCATGCAGTATGGTCTGGCCATGGTGTGGGCCTTGACATCTATTAGCATATGTGGGTATGCTGCTGAGCAGGCCCCAGAGGCTTTCAGGTTCACCAGTTATGTGCCTCATGGAATGGTACATATCAGTGGGGCGCACCCATTAATATGTCTGGTATGCTGCAGTTGTGACTGTGGGTTAGCATGAGCATAGGTATTACTACACTTTTTCTGCCATGCGAGTGGTGAATACTTTCTGGACCCCATAGTTACCATTGCATGTGTTACACCTTTCTGCCTACTGTTTGTACATTTCACATGGGGTCTGTGGGGCATCCCTGTAAGACATTCACTGTTGCTATGTCTAGGTTCTTAACTATTCAAATATGGTGGTGTTGTACCCGTCATGTGTACAGATATTTGCAGGCTGTCCGCATGTCTGCCTCATAATTTGGTCATTATCTCATGCACACCTTTATCTGGCAGGTCAGTCTGGGCTCAAGTCAGAATATGGTGACAAACATTCAAGTTCCAGACTACATACCCTTCCAAACATCCCACAAGGTGCAGACCCTGTTACTTTCTGAACTGTCTGCATTTGTTGTAACTTCATTTGTAATGTGTCCCTGGTTTTGGGCCTTTACTCCACATATTGTATTACTTGGTCCGGATGTGTTCCTGTAAGAGGTTGTGGGGTATGGGCAGTGCTTCTCCTGCTGTGAGTATGTGTGTGTCTTGCAGGGTGCTATGGTGACATTATTACCTACTAGCTTCCAACTAGCATGGCTGTTTCTGTTCACACACTACTATTCTGGAAATCCACCAGTTTTGTTTGTGATTCTACATGTCATGCTTTGTGTACTACACATCTATATTCCCTTTACATTCATTCCTACTGTTAAATGATATATTTACTTTAGCACAGTGTTTCTATGTAAGAGTCATGGCTTAGTGGTAAGACATGCAGACTATAGTTGCCAAGGTCCTGGGTTCGGGACTCACAGTGGGATTTTATTTTTCTTTTGAACTGAGTACGGGACCTGTCAATCAAAGTGACTAAGGCACTTTTAAGCAGTTGTAACCGGTTAGCGCTGGTTTGCTGAGCTCACGCATGCGCACTGGCGGTTAGCTCACACACAAGCACACCCGCTTACAACCACTTAAACGTGCTTACTCTTGCGCAAAACCCGCTATTTTCTTTGAAAGAAAAGAAAACGGGGAGACAGGAAAGTGGTGAAAAGGGGTCACAAAGAGGGTAAGACAGTAGGGAAACAAGCTTGGGATGTGCAGGAGGGATGTAGGTAAGGCCCATAGCTGCCCATTTCTTCAGCAGCAACAGCTGTGCATATGTATGTAATTTGGTGTGACATTTGAAACCTTCCACCCCTGAGAGAGGTGTCAGGACAACAATAATACCTGTTGTACAGCCAATTGGAATTGATGGGTTCCATGTCCAGTAGACATGTGTGCGGAATGGGCAGCTATGTATGGGGCGTAATTTTTTTGTGGGTACAGAGTGCCCTTTTTTTTTTTTTTTTTCAGGTGAGAGTGGTATGTCAGGTGAAGGTAGTCGGTACAGCTGGGGAGGTAGGTTGGGTAGGTTAACAGACAAGACAAACAAGACGCATACAGGGGCGGTGTATGACACGTGTGGGGGGGTTACACAAATGACGGGGACGGAGGTTGGGATGTCCAGAGCCCATGAGCCCACAGATGGCAACAGTGGAACTGATATCCCCACCCATAGGCAGTTGCCACTGTTCCTTCACTGCCCAGGACGGGGCTGTGCTGGGGGCTGTGTAGGCGGGGCAACGGGCAAGCCCGTTAGTTGCACCACCCGTGCCTCGAGCTGGCGTAGGGGCTCGAGGACAGAGTCCCGAATCTCCCTACGCACCACAGTCCGGATGCTACGGAGGGTGAGTGGTGGATCTCCTCCGGCCACACTTGCAGAGGGGGGCGACCCCCGTCCCCTGCAGCGCTTCCACCCGCAGGTGGCACAGGGCCACCGGAGGAGGGTCCGGACTCGGCACTAGTGCCAGGTGCACTCGCCAGCTGAGGTGGGAGAGGTGGGTCCGCCGGAACCCGCCTTCCCTGTCGTTCTATGTTTTGCATTATGTCATAACAGTTTGGGTTAGTGACATATAAATACCATTCACAGTTAGTTTTAACAGCATGCATTAGTATTCCCATTAACCACACACCCAGTTATTCACACCATTGAACAGCGTGCATAGCACATGCATAATTTCAACAGTAATACACAGTCGAACAACATGCAGGGTTGGTTGATGGCAACAGGCCGTCAGGTGTGGATGTATGAACAGGGCGGATGCATCAACAGACATGCAAATATATATGACCCAACAGCACAGATGTCCAGGGGTGGTAATTGTGATTGCACATACCATTTTCCCGTGGAATGGGTTATAGATGGTTAGAGGGTGGGGTAAATCAGACATATTATTAACACCTTCGAATACAACCACATATGCTGTACATTTATAATAGCTACAGTTATATACACACTACTGTTCTGACTACAGTGTCCTATATGTTAACTACTTAACCTTGCAGATGGGAATGTTACTGCAACATAAGTCTACATTTTATTGCTGTTCATACACAAGTCATATCGAAATTTGTGCAGATACATCTCCTGTTAACTGTTCTTTCTATAACTGTAGACAGGTGTGGATGTTTGGGATATCAGACAGTCATCCTATCTGCATATTTCAGACTGGGAGCAGCATATCCAGATTTTGGTGTACACATTCCACATGCAGCAACACTTTGAACAGATGTTTCTGTTTGGTTTTGGGTCTCACATGCATTTAATTATGTCCTGACTGCAGTATACTTTATTCAGGGGTTATTACTACTGTAGTGCTGTATTCCTGACACTTTCTCACACTCTCTCACTTGCTTTCATGTTACTATTCAGACTGGTACTTCTAGGCTTTATTGACATGTTTTAACAGAAATTATTGCAGTTATTTCCAGCACTCTCACTTCTGTCATGTTTCAGTATTTCCACATGTATACATCTCACACAGGTGGATTCATCCTCTTCTGCAGCTATACTTTACCTGCTGCTGCTGTTTGTGTACTATTTTCTTACAGGCAGGGCAGTTTTATTTACAAATATGTGTTGGACAGTCTCATGATTAGTTTCATCTTACAGGCTGGGAACTGTTGTAATCAGGCAATACTTGCATAAACTTTCACACTCTGTGAGTTGCAGATTTAATTCCTTCCTGGCTACACTGCACTCTTATGCTAACTGTCATACATTTATACATCTTTACAGTTACTAGTTGTGGATTACTGACCTGCCTGGTGGCGCAACCGCACCAGCCTATCAGCATAGGCTCTGCGGTTTGCAGAACGGACACCTGCAGCTGTAATATAAATGAAGTAATATTGGAATACACATCTCCATGATTTCAGGTAGTTTAACTTTCTACAAACATAATTAATTTATACTTACTCAGTGGTGGGGCGTTGGGTGATTGCCGGGCCTCCTGGATCCAACAGTTCAGTTGGTCCTGCTTACATCTCTTCAGGTCCGCATGGTGGTGACGGACCTGCTCACCTGTCCTAGGAATTCCTGTGGCACTGGTGAGTTCATGAGCCAACTGGTCCCACGCCTCAGCCTTGTACGCTCCCCAAAGGACCTGGCCCTGCATGAGTTGGGCCTCATGGTTATGGACTAGGAGCCAGGCCATGTACCTGGACTCCTCAACACCCCACCTCTGCGCCGGAAGCGACTACCCTCACCTACACCTGACATTCTAACTGCAGGTCTGTTCTACAATCGTTTATGCTGTGTATTCCGCCTATGGGGCTTATATAGTCCGTTTTTCCGCAAGACATATCTGTGATTGGCCAGTTTGGAATTGTATCAACTTCAGTAAACCTGCATTGTCATGCTGTGGTTTGTATTCATTCCTATATATGAGCTGATATTGCATTTCTATGACCTGCTGTCATGGCTTAGTGGTTCTGTACCTTGACTTTGGTGTATAGTATCCTGGGTTCGAACCTGGCCACTGCTTTTATTTTTCAGGACTGTCTAGACATGTTGAGGGGTGTGTCTGTGTAAAGGCATTTTGGATACGGCTTGCTCACCGTTGCCCGTCGGTTAGCTCGTTTGCATGCGCACCTCCGCAAACGGGTACGGTTTAACACTGATTTGGCTATTGGCACGCATATGCCGCTTAGCGCAATTAGGGGCACATATATTTAGCGTGGTAAACCACTGCTCGGCTACAGGCACTCATTTTGCACCAGTTAAACCTATGCTTATCTATGGGCACATAATCTCACTCTGTTGAACTGTAGCTCAGCTATGGGCATATAAGGCAGTTTATATTCATTTCTTGGCTCACATTTATTCAATATAAATAGGCTATTACATTGCATTTTACATATATTCTGGTTTTATGTGTACATATATGTGTCAGAGACTTGTTTCATGCTTATTTTGAGAAAAAAAAAATTGTGTTGTGGGGGCTCGAACCATGGATGCCTACTCTGCAGCCGGCATCTCTACCGCTTTGCTATAGCTTTCTGGCTTATTTTGCATATGTAGTTCTTATCTGCTTTCACGCTGACTGCTAACTGTAGCTGCACTACGGGCACGCCAGCAGCGCACTCACAGTTAAACATCTTTACAATTTAAAAAAAATATTGAATGTACATTGATATTTCTTTTATGTTTAATAGTCTGTAGGGGCATGTGTTGTGTTGTGTTTATTCACATTACCGTGGACTCTGTTGTGGGTGTGTACTTTGGACACTTTTAGACTTCTGGGGGCGTGTCCGCTTGCAGGGCTCAGCCTACGGACACGCCCCCTACTGTCTTACACGGCCGTGTTCGACTTGGGTGTGATTCAGCATGCTCTCATGAATATGCAGAGCATGCTGACATCACTCAGTTTAACTGCAGCCTCCGTGTAAGAGTTATAACTCTTACACGGAGGCTTCGTGAATCCTGGGGATTGTCTGTAGAATCACTTCACACAACTAATGAATATTTAATTAATTTAGAACCAGACTCCCTGTTAAAGAACTAACATCAATAATTTATATTATTCTATCTAAACAAATTCACAAAATCTAAAATGTATTTATATAAATTAATATAATATATTTAATTAATAACTTTATATATATATATATATATATATATATATATATATATATATATATATATATATATATATATATAAATATATACCCTGTAAAGACTCCATTTCATTAGGTAAATAATAAGCATATGTATACACTTATATGTGCAAAAATGCAAATACAAATACAAAACTTCACAGACACAACATCCATTTAATTGAAAATTTAAAATAATGCAAATGTGACCAAACACTAAATTTCATTAGCCCTTTGTTTCACTACTGGCATGATGAGTATATTGTCATTAAATCCAGGGGGCATGATACGTTTAATCTAATTTGCCATTTATATTCTAATTTTTCTACTCTAAGTTTATCATCTCCCTCTCTTTCACTTGGGATCACTCGATCAAGTACAAAAAAAGTACATTTCTTATAGTTGTGACATGTAGTACTGTGGGTAAACAGGGCATTATGTGTGTCTTTATTTTTAATTGCCCTGAAGTGCTCTGCTATTCTATCTTTGAGTCTCCGTATAATTTTATCCACAAAAAATCCTGGGTAGGTGGTGCAAGTGGTAAAACAGACCAACATATTTGAATTGTAACAACATCTGCTCAGGCATGGAATGGACCTATTGTATCCAAATACTGTCACATATGGGCCATCATGGATATATTTACAGTACTTGCACACACATTTGTACATAATTGAGTATATACTTTTAGAAATTGGCCTCTCTAAAATGTTTTTAATATTTTTTCCCCTACAGAATACCACTCTTGATGTCTGTCCCAATCTTTCCTTCATGCTATTGTCAAAACTTGTATCCCATATCCTCCTACTAATTTCTAAAATTGTGGATGTATCTCAATATAAAGGCATCTGATTTATAAGGTTTGACATTTTTCTGTGGACATTGATTTCCTCCGCATAAAATCGGAGGAAAGGAAGTATTTCTTTTCCTTAGTACTTCGTTCCACACCTCCAAAAGTAATTTCAGTGGGCATCCTGTGTCCAAAAACATACCAATTAAAGTGTATATCTCTTCTTGGTATGTCCTGTTGTCAATAATTAAGCATGACAACCTTACCATTTTGCCCTTAATAATACTTTTTCGTTGATGGAATGGATGGCAGCTTTGATAATGTAATAATGAATTACTGTAGTTTTCTTTTCTAAAAATATTACTTTGTAAGCCTTCCAACGTTTTTGTGAGATGAATATCAAGAAAATCTATCATCTCACTATTCCAGTTACTAGTAACTGTAAAAAAAGAGGTAGTAGTGTTTAAATAATCTACAAACTGTTTAGCCTCTTTCTCATCACCTCTCCGCAATGTTAATATGTCGTCCAAAAAACGGTTATATAAAATTATTTGATCCCTAAAAGGAGACTGGAAAACAAACATTTCTTCCCAGTGTAAAAGTACCAGATTGGCAAAGCCAAGGGCACACTTTCCTCCCATGGCTACCCCTTATGTCTGATGAAATATTTCACCCTCAAAACTCAAATAGTTGTTCTTTAACACCATTTCCATTAGAGCAACTAAGGTGTCTATTTTCACTCCATGTAATTTTTTATTTTTTACTAGGCTCTCCCTGAAGTAATTTAAGCCTCCATTGTGTGGAATAACTGAAAAAAGATTTACCACATCTGTGGTGGGGAAAGAAAAATTGTTAAGGTCTCTCATATCACTCAAGTGCTCAAGACAATGCCAAGAGTCCTTTAATATGTGTTAAATCCCAGTTACAACCTGTTATATTCTCATATCCACAAATGATGACATAGGCTCAGTTTTCGAGCCCTTTTTTGCCACTATTGGTGTAAATGGGGGGGTTTCAATATTTTTGTGGATCTTCTGAATCCCAAACACAACAGGTGTAACTGGGTGTTCCACATTAAAATAATTAAATTCACTACCATGTATTGCCCCCTGAAAGAGTGCATCCAACAAGAACAAATCTATTCTATGATAGGCAATATTCATCTCAATTTTAGAGACCCTCTGGTATGTAGAATAGTCATTTAAAAAATTTTGCATTTTTGCCACATAGTCAAAGTGGGACATAATGACGACCCCACCCCCTCATTATTCTCACATCACTCTTGTTAGCCATTTCAAATAAAACATTTCTTTCTTCGGTGTTAAGATTGTCATAATTACTAAAATTATCTGTTTTTGCCATTTTTCTCCTGATTTTATTAACATACAGTTTTTCAGATATCATTATACACTTGTGAATAGGAGGTATAAATATACTTTTCCTTTTAGGGATTATAGGTAACAAGCTTTTTTCATTGTTCTGATCATTAAAGAACAATGACAGAGTCAAATGCCTAGTAGACAGTTTAAAACTAGTATAGACATCTACAAAATCTAAATAAAATGCAGGGACAAAGGTAAAGCCTTTACACACAAGTTATGATGCACATTTTTCATTTTCAAGGCACTCTAGTTATAAATTGTAAAGCCATCTTTTTGACAAATACCACAAACAGCAGATTCATTCTGAATTTCAAATTGCAAAAACAAACTATCTAACTCATATCGTGAGTCTTCTGCACTAACTTGGCAGTTAATAACGCTGGAATTCAATGTCGCTTCTTGTTCGCCCACTGGCGCTTCCTGTTGTGAAAGCCATTCTGTTGTTGTTGCTGCTGTCCCACATATTGTTGGTTCACTTGTCCCCCTCCCCTCCTGTTCATCAAGCGTTCCAATCTCCCCAACTGTGGGGGTTGATCTAAAAAATGTTCACCATACCGTTCACTCCCATTCTCTTTCTGATTAGTCACACTCCTTTCAGTATTGTCCCTGTTCCTCCATTCTTCTCTCCATCTGTTAGAGTTGTTTGAAATAGTTTCAGAGACACCATTTGGGTATGCCAAATTGTTTTTGTAATCGTTAGTGTCCCTTGCCAGTTTTTTAATCTTAATTTTAACATTTTTGTTAACAAATTGGTATAAGTTGTTAAGCACAAAGCGAGAATTGTTAACATGTTGACAAAACAGTAAATCATTAACTATACTTTCATTCAAAGAAACAATCTCTTTCTCAAGTGAGGCCAACTTACTCTTATTCTTCACAATAATGTCCAACATTTCCAAACCAGTATTGTTAAATAAACCCACCAGTTCCTTAAACGCCATAGACCCATCAATTCCCATTGGTAGTTTCCAAATTCTTAGGCCTTTAGACACTTAAGTGCTAGCAATTTCACAAGGTATGCATTGTCCAGTTGTAGGCTCCTATATTTATGACAACTGCCCTCAAACTGGTCAATTTGCTTTTTCAATCAAAGCTTCTCCCTTCTCTCTTCATTCAAGTCTGAGAAGTTAAACTCTGGTAAATGAAGCCATTGCTTTATGTCTTTACCTTCCAGTCAGGCTGCATTAGTCTAGGTGCTAATGTTATTCACCTCCTCCAACACTGGTGGTGAATGAAGAGTGAATAGATCCACCTGGGAGTTCATTAACGTGGCTCGCAGTGCCCCTCTAGTCTCTTTCTGGGTTAAGAGTGCTGTCAGTCTCTGCACAGAAGCAGTTAACTCAGTAATGACTGCTTCCATGACACAAAATCAAAGTTCACCAACGTAATGAAGCAGAAAAGGAAAGCTGTTTCGGTCGTAACCACAAATAAACAAAACTATTCCCAATAAGAGTAAAACTTGTAAAAAAATAGCAAAAAACAAAAAAGGACAAGGAAATCCACTTCTTTTATTCCGATGCTCTTAAAAACAATGCACTTTCAGCATTAACACATGCCTTCTTCAGAGTTAATAAGAGACAAAATCTTCACAGCTAAGAAGGGTGGGTTTCAAGGTGTATTCTTGGTGGCTACCTTGTATCTTAACAGATCATTATTTATAGTGTTTCAAGGCTTAACTAAGAAAATGTTGACATATTGATGCAAGAGGAATGATCTTTCTATGAAGTTTACTATTTTTACTTGGTAAACGCTTTGCTTCTGCTTTGGGATATCAGTTGTTTGAAGCTAACACATTTTTCTACATTCTTGTATCATTGTTGGTGACAGTACTAGGGCTGTAAATAAAAACAGGGAAAATCATAGATTCATTTGGTTCCAAACTTTCAGAAGAATAGACTGCAGTGACACATTCTCCTTTATTGAATGTTATCCAAAGAAGTTAAAAAAAAACTTTCTAAGGAGTCATTTTGCATATTAGATATTCAGAATAACTACTGGTATGGAGATATTTGATGGAAAACTTAGAGTTTGGCTATAAAAGTTGCAGAAGATAAGTTCTCATGCAGAAGACGACAAAGCATTTGCTGATATGCAGAAATGATAGGGCTACTCCAGACAAATCTAACAGTAGATATGCAATATTAATCAGTCATATACATTTATTATGTAGAATTCTTCTGATATCACTACCGCAACTGGTGATGAGTGGAAAAAATAAGACATACATTGATGCATGAATTTCACTTCTACATACATATGTGGAAGGGATAAATATAGTATACATGCATGCTAAGGACCTCAACAAGACATTTATACTTTATCTGGAATAAACCAACACTAGAAAACTAAATATAATTTACCATGTAGTACATTTAAAGACAATTGCTGTACCAGGCTACAGCTTGCAGAAGAAGCAAAGTTTTTCATAAATTAAGCTTATCTTTATTTATTTGTTTATTTGATTATTTGTTTACATGAATTTCTTAGCCAGGGTTGAGCATTGACCACAAATGTCTGATTTCAGTCTCCGACCAGGGAAAAGAACAAAAATAAAATGAATTTATACAATCCAGGCAAAGGGCCAATGGAATTTAATGTGTACAGCAATGGCAGAATAATACAACAACAAGGTAAATATAAGCATTCAGTGTAAGAAATGGTTTACATTATAAACTGATTGAAGCTGATGCTACCAACTGGAGGCTGTATTTTAGTTAAGAGAGGAGAATGCCTTTACTGGTGCCCAGAATAGTAGTGAGTTGACCTTTTCCCTGGTTTTGTTGAGATCCATACATACATGCATACATACATACAAATATTTCAAGCACTGGCATTAATACCCATCTAGCCTGCCAATATACCAAAATACTTGTTCCCATAATAAGCATCCAGGCTGTTCTTAAAAATATCTACTAGTACTTGCTTTAATGTAATTTGGTAGTCTGTTCCATGCATCAGTTGCTCTGTCAGAGAACCAGTTAGTGCACTTCTCATTCCTATAGAACCTTCTACATAGGTTGTCTGATGATTCTCTAGTACTTTAATGTAATTTGGTAGTCTGTTCCATGCATCAGTTACTCTGTCATAGAACCAGTTAGTGCACTTCTCATTCCTATAGAACCTTCTACATAGGTTATCTGATGATTCTCTAGTACTTTAATGTAATTTGGTGTCTGTTCCATGCATCAGTTACTCTGTCAGAGAACCAGTTAGTGCACTTCTCATTCCTATAGAACCTTCTACATAGGTTGTCTGATGATTCTCTAGTACTTTAATGTAATTTGGTAGTCTGTTCCATGCATCAGTTACTCTGTCACAGAACCAGTTAGTGCACTTCTCATTCCTATAGAACCTTCTACATAGGTTATCTGATGATTCTCTAGTACTTTAATGTAATTTGGTAGTCTGTTCCATGCATCAGTTACTCTGTCAGAGAACCAGTTAGTGCACTTCTCATTCCTATAGAACCTTCTACATAGGTTGTCTGATGATTCTCTAGTACTTTAATGTAATTTGGTAGTCTGTTCCATGCATCAGTTACTCTGTCACAGAACCAGTTAGTGCACTTCTCATTCCTATAGAACCTTCTACATAGGTTATCTGATGATTCTCTAGTACTTTAATGTAATTTGGTAGTCTGTTCCATGCATCAGTTACTCTGTCACAGAACCAGTTAGTGCACTTCTCATTCCTATAGAACCTTCTACATAGGTTGTCTGATGATTCTCTAGTACTTTAATGTAATTTGGTAGTCTGTTCCATGCATCAGTTACTCTGTCAGAGAACCAGTTAGTGCACTTCTCATTCCTATAGAACCTTCTACATAGGTTGTCTGATGATTCTCTAGTACTTTAATGTAATTTGGTAGTCTGTTCCATGCATCAGTTACTCTGTCAGAGAACCAGTTAGTGCACTTCTCATTCCTATAGAACCTTCTACATAGGTTATCTGATGATTCTCTAGTACTTTAATGTAATTTGGTAGTCTGTTCCATGCATCAGTTACTCTGTCACAGAACCAGTTAGTGCACTTCTCATTCCTATAGAACCTTCTACATAGGTTATCTGATGATTCTCTAGTACTTTAATGTAATTTGGTAGTCTGTTCCATGCATCAGTTACTCTGTCACAGAACCAGTTAGTGCACTTCTCATTCCTATAGAACCTTCTACATAGGTTGTCTGATGATTCTCTAGTACTTTAATGTAATTTGGTGTCTGTTCCATGCATCAGTTACTCTGTCACAGAACCAGTTAGTGCACTTCTCATTCCTATAGAACCTTCTACATAGGTTGTCTGATGATTCTCTAGTACTTTAATGTAATTTGGTAGTCTGTTCCATGCATCAGTTACTCTGTCACAGAACCAGTTAGTGCACTTCTCATTCCTATAGAACCTTCTACATAGGTTATCTGATGATTCTCTAGTACTTTAATGTAATTTGGTAGTCTGTTCCATGCATCAGTTACTCTGTCACAGAACCAGTTAGTGCACTTCTCATTCCTATAGAACCTTCTACATAGGTTATCTGATGATTCTCTAGTACTTTAATGTAATTTGGTAGTCTGTTCCATGCATCAGTTACTCTGTCACAGAACCAGTTAGTGCACTTCTCATTCCTATAGAACCTTCTACATAGGTTGTCTGATGATTCTCTAGTACTTTAATGTAATTTGGTAGTCTGTTCCATGCATCAGTTACTCTGTCACAGAACCAGTTAGTGCACTTCTCATTCCTATAGAACCTTCTACATAGGTTGTCTGATGATTCTCTAGTACTTTAATGTAATTTGGTAGTCTGTTCCATGCATCAGTTACTCTGTCACAGAACCAGTTAGTGCACTTCTCATTCCTATAGAACCTTCTACATAGGTTGTCTGATGATTCTCTAGTACTTTAATGTAATTTGGTAGTCTGTTCCATGCATCAGTTACTCTGTCAGAGAACCAGTTAGTGCACTTCTCATTCCTATAGAACCTTCTACATAGGTTATCTGATGATTCTCTAGTACTTTAATGTAATTTGGTAGTCTGTTCCATGCATCAGTTACTCTGTCACAGAACCAGTTAGTGCACTTCTCATTCCTATAGAACCTTCTACATAGGTTATCTGATGATTCTCTAGTACTTTAATGTAATTTGGTAGTCTGTTCCATGCATCAGTTACTCTGTCACAGAACCAGTTAGTGCACTTCTCATTCCTATAGAACCTTCTACATAGGTTGTCTGATGATTCTCTAGTACTTTAATGTAATTTGGTAGTCTGTTCCATGCATCAGTTACTCTGTCACAGAACCAGTTAGTGCACTTCTCATTCCTATAGAACCTTCTACATAGGTTGTCTGATGATTCTCTAGTACTTTAATGTAATTTGGTAGTCTGTTCCATGCATCAGTTACTCTGTCACAGAACCAGTTAGTGCACTTCTCATTCCTATAGAACCTTCTACATAGGTTATCTGATGATTCTCTAGTACTTTAATGTAATTTGGTAGTCTGTTCCATGCATCAGTTACTCTGTCACAGAACCAGTTAGTGCACTTCTCATTCCTATAGAACCTTCTACATAGGTTGTCTGATGATTCTCTAGTACTTTAATGTAATTTGGTAGTCTGTTCCATGCATCAGTTACTCTGTCACAGAACCAGTTAGTGCACTTCTCATTCCTATAGAACCTTCTACATAGGTTGTCTGATGATTCTCTAGTACTTTAATGTAATTTGGTAGTCTGTTCCATGCATCAGTTACTCTGTCACAGAACCAGTTAGTGCACTTCTCATTCCTATAGAACCTTCTACATAGGTTATCTGATGATTCTCTAGTACTTTAATGTAATTTGGTAGTCTGTTCCATGCATCAGTTACTCTGTCACAGAACCAGTTAGTGCACTTCTCATTCCTATAGAACCTTCTACATAGGTTGTCTGATGATTCTCTAGTACTTTAATGTAATTTGGTAGTCTGTTCCATGCATCAGTTACTCTGTCACAGAACCAGTTAGTGCACTTCTCATTCCTATAGAACCTTCTACATAGGTTGTCTGATGATTCTCTAGTACTTTAATGTAATTTGGTAGTCTGTTCCATGCATCAGTTACTCTGTCAGAGAACCAGTTAGTGCACTTCTCATTCCTATAGAACCTTCTACATAGGTTGTCTGATGATTCTCTAGTACTTTAATGTAATTTGGTAGTCTGTTCCATGCATCAGTTACTCTGTCAGAGAACCAGTTAGTGCACTTCTCATTCCTATAGAACCTTCTACATAGGTTATCTGATGATTCTCTAGTACTTTAATGTAATTTGGTAGTCTGTTCCATGCATCAGTTACTCTGTCACAGAACCAGTTAGTGCACTTCTCATTCCTATAGAACCTTCTACATAGGTTGTCTGATGATTCTCTAGTACTTTAATGTAATTTGGTAGTCTGTTCCATGCATCAGTTACTCTGTCACAGAACCAGTTAGTGCACTTCTCATTCCTATAGAACCTTCTACATAGGTTATCTGATGATTCTCTAGTACTTTAATGTAATTTGGTAGTCTGTTCCATGCATCAGTTACTCTGTCACAGAACCAGTTAGTGCACTTCTCATTCCTATAGAACCTTCTACATAGGTTGTCTGATGATTCTCTAGTACTTTAATGTAATTTGGTAGTCTGTTCCATGCATCAGTTACTCTGTCACAGAACCAGTTAGTGCACTTCTCATTCCTATAGAACCTTCTACATAGGTTGTCTGATGATTCTCTAGTACTTTAATGTAATTTGGTGTCTGTTCCATGCATCAGTTACTCTGTCACAGAACCAGTTAGTGCACTTCTCATTCCTATAGAACCTTCTACATAGGTTGTCTGATGATTCTCTAGTACTTTAATGTAATTTGGTAGTCTGTTCCATGCATCAGTTACTCTGTCACAGAACCAGTTAGTGCACTTCTCATTCCTATAGAACCTTCTACATAGGTTATCTGATGATTCTCTAGTACTTTAATGTAATTTGGTGTCTGTTCCATGCATCAGTTACTCTGTCAGAGAACCAGTTAGTGCACTTCTCATTCCTATAGAACCTTCTACATAGGTTATCTGATGATTCTCTAGTACTTTAATGTAATTTGGTAGTCTGTTCCATGCATCAGTTACTCTGTCACAGAACCAGTTAGTGCACTTCTCATTCCTATAGAACCTTCTACATAGGTTGTCTGATGATTCTCTAGTACTTTAATGTAATTTGGTAGTCTGTTCCATGCATCAGTTACTCTGTCAGAGAACCAGTTAGTGCACTTCTCATTCCTATAGAACCTTCTACATAGGTTATCTGATGATTCTCTAGTACTTTAATGTAATTTGGTGTCTGTTCCATGCATCAGTTACTCTGTCACAGAACCAGTTAGTGCACTTCTCATTCCTATAGAACCTTCTACATAGGTTGTCTGATGATTCTCTAGTACTTTAATGTAATTTGGTAGTCTGTTCCATGCATCAGTTACTCTGTCACAGAACCAGTTAGTGCACTTCTCATTCCTATAGAACCTTCTACATAGGTTGTCTGATGATTCTCTAGTACTTTAATGTAATTTGGTAGTCTGTTCCATGCATCAGTTACTCTGTCAGAGAACCAGTTAGTGCACTTCTCATTCCTATAGAACCTTCTACATAGGTTGTCTGATGATTCTCTAGTACTTTAATGTAATTTGGTAGTCTGTTCCATGCATCAGTTACTCTGTCAGAGAACCAGTTAGTGCACTTCTCATTCCTATAGAACCTTCTACATAGGTTGTCTGATGATTCTCTAGTACTTTAATGTAATTTGGTAGTCTGTTCCATGCATCAGTTACTCTGTCAGAGAACCAGTTAGTGCACTTCTCATTCCTATAGAACCTTCTACATAGGTTGTCTGATGATTCTCTAGTACTTTAATGTAATTTGGTAGTCTGTTCCATGCATCAGTTACTCTGTCACAGAACCAGTTAGTGCACTTCTCATTCCTATAGAACCTTCTACATAGGTTGTCTGATGATTCTCTAGTACTTTAATGTAATTTGGTAGTCTGTTCCATGCATCAGTTACTCTGTCAGAGAACCAGTTAGTGCACTTCTCATTCCTATAGAACCTTCTACATAGGTTATCTGATGATTCTCTAGTACTTTAATGTAATTTGGTAGTCTGTTCCATGCATCAGTTACTCTGTCACAGAACCAGTTAGTGCACTTCTCATTCCTATAGAACCTTCTACATAGGTTGTCTGATGATTCTCTAGTACTTTAATGTAATTTGGTAGTCTGTTCCATGCATCAGTTACTCTGTCAGAGAACCAGTTAGTGCACTTCTCATTCCTATAGAACCTTCTACATAGGTTGTCTGATGATTCTCTAGTACTTTAATGTAATTTGGTAGTCTGTTCCATGCATCAGTTACTCTGTCACAGAACCAGTTAGTGCACTTCTCATTCCTATAGAACCTTCTACATAGGTTGTCTGATGATTCTCTAGTACTTTAATGTAATTTGGTAGTCTGTTCCATGCATCAGTTACTCTGTCACAGAACCAGTTAGTGCACTTCTCATTCCTATAGAACCTTCTACATAGGTTATCTGATGATTCTCTAGTACTTTAATGTAATTTGGTAGTCTGTTCCATGCATCAGTTACTCTGTCACAGAACCAGTTAGTGCACTTCTCATTCCTATAGAACCTTCTACATAGGTTGTCTGATGATTCTCTAGTACTTTAATGTAATTTGGTAGTCTGTTCCATGCATCAGTTACTCTGTCAGAGAACCAGTTAGTGCACTTCTCATTCCTATAGAACCTTCTACATAGGTTGTCTGATGATTCTCTAGTACTTTAATGTAATTTGGTAGTCTGTTCCATGCATCAGTTACTCTGTCAGAGAACCAGTTAGTGCACTTCTCATTCCTATAGAACCTTCTACATAGGTTGTCTGATGATTCTCTAGTACTTTAATGTAATTTGGTAGTCTGTTCCATGCATCAGTTACTCTGTCACAGAACCAGTTAGTGCACTTCTCATTCCTATAGAACCTTCTACATAGGTTATCTGATGATTCTCTAGTACTTTAATGTAATTTGGTAGTCTGTTCCATGCATCAGTTACTCTGTCACAGAACCAGTTAGTGCACTTCTCATTCCTATAGAACCTTCTACATAGGTTGTCTGATGATTCTCTAGTACTTTAATGTAATTTGGTAGTCTGTTCCATGCATCAGTTACTCTGTCACAGAACCAGTTAGTGCACTTCTCATTCCTATAGAACCTTCTACATAGGTTATCTGATGATTCTCTAGTACTTTAATGTAATTTGGTAGTCTGTTCCATGCATCAGTTACTCTGTCAGAGAACCAGTTAGTGCACTTCTCATTCCTATAGAACCTTCTACATAGGTTGTCTGATGATTCTCTAGTACTTTAATGTAATTTGGTGTCTGTTCCATGCATCAGTTACTCTGTCAGAGAACCAGTTAGTGCACTTCTCATTCCTATAGAACCTTCTACATAGGTTATCTGATGATTCTCTAGTACTTTAATGTAATTTGGTAGTCTGTTCCATGCATCAGTTACTCTGTCACAGAACCAGTTAGTGCACTTCTCATTCCTATAGAACCTTCTACATAGGTTGTCTGATGATTCTCTAGTACTTTAATGTAATTTGGTAGTCTGTTCCATGCATCAGTTACTCTGTCACAGAACCAGTTAGTGCACTTCTCATTCCTATAGAACCTTCTACATAGGTTGTCTGATGATTCTCTAGTACTTTAATGTAATTTGGTAGTCTGTTCCATGCATCAGTTACTCTGTCACAGAACCAGTTAGTGCACTTCTCATTCCTATAGAACCTTCTACATAGGTTGTCTGATGATTCTCTAGTACTTTAATGTAATTTGGTAGTCTGTTCCATGCATCAGTTACTCTGTCAGAGAACCAGTTAGTGCACTTCTCATTCCTATAGAACCTTCTACATAGGTTGTCTGATGATTCTCTAGTACTTTAATGTAATTTGGTAGTCTGTTCCATGCATCAGTTACTCTGTCACAGAACCAGTTAGTGCACTTCTCATTCCTATAGAACCTTCTACATAGGTTGTCTGATGATTCTCTAGTACTTTAATGTAATTTGGTAGTCTGTTCCATGCATCAGTTACTCTGTCACAGAACCAGTTAGTGCACTTCTCATTCCTATAGAACCTTCTACATAGGTTGTCTGATGATTCTCTAGTACTTTAATGTAATTTGGTAGTCTGTTCCATGCATCAGTTACTCTGTCACAGAACCAGTTAGTGCACTTCTCATTCCTATAGAACCTTCTACATAGGTTGTCTGATGATTCTCTAGTACTTTAATGTAATTTGGTAGTCTGTTCCATGCATCAGTTACTCTGTCACAGAACCAGTTAGTGCACTTCTCATTCCTATAGAACCTTCTACATAGGTTATCTGATGATTCTCTAGTACTTTAATGTAATTTGGTAGTCTGTTCCATGCATCAGTTACTCTGTCACAGAACCAGTTAGTGCACTTCTCATTCCTATAGAACCTTCTACATAGGTTGTCTGATGATTCTCTAGTACTTTAATGTAATTTGGTAGTCTGTTCCATGCATCAGTTACTCTGTCACAGAACCAGTTAGTGCACTTCTCATTCCTATAGAACCTTCTACATAGGTTGTCTGATGATTCTCTAGTACTTTAATGTAATTTGGTAGTCTGTTCCATGCATCAGTTACTCTGTCACAGAACCAGTTAGTGCACTTCTCATTCCTATAGAACCTTCTACATAGGTTGTCTGATGATTCTCTAGTACTTTAATGTAATTTGGTAGTCTGTTCCATGCATCAGTTACTCTGTCACAGAACCAGTTAGTGCACTTCTCATTCCTATAGAACCTTCTACATAGGTTGTCTGATGATTCTCTAGTACTTTAATGTAATTTGGTAGTCTGTTCCATGCATCAGTTACTCTGTCAGAGAACCAGTTAGTGCACTTCTCATTCCTATAGAACCTTCTACATAGGTTGTCTGATGATTCTCTAGTACTTTAATGTAATTTGGTGTCTGTTCCATGCATCAGTTACTCTGTCAGAGAACCAGTTAGTGCACTTCTCATTCCTATAGAACCTTCTACATAGGTTATCTGATGATTCTCTAGTACTTTAATGTAATTTGGTAGTCTGTTCCATGCATCAGTTACTCTGTCAGAGAACCAGTTAGTGCACTTCTCATTCCTATAGAACCTTCTACATAGGTTATCTGATGATTCTCTAGTACTTTAATGTAATTTGGTAGTCTGTTCCATGCATCAGTTACTCTGTCAGAGAACCAGTTAGTGCACTTCTCATTCCTATAGAACCTTCTACATAGGTTGTCTGATGATTCTCTAGTACTTTAATGTAATTTGGTAGTCTGTTCCATGCATCAGTTACTCTGTCACAGAACCAGTTAGTGCACTTCTCATTCCTATAGAACCTTCTACATAGGTTATCTGATGATTCTCTAGTACTTTAATGTAATTTGGTAGTCTGTTCCATGCATCAGTTACTCTGTCACAGAACCAGTTAGTGCACTTCTCATTCCTATAGAACCTTCTACATAGGTTGTCTGATGATTCTCTAGTACTTTAATGTAATTTGGTAGTCTGTTCCATGCATCAGTTACTCTGTCACAGAACCAGTTAGTGCACTTCTCATTCCTATAGAACCTTCTACATAGGTTGTCTGATGATTCTCTAGTACTTTAATGTAATTTGGTAGTCTGTTCCATGCATCAGTTACTCTGTCACAGAACCAGTTAGTGCACTTCTCATTCCTATAGAACCTTCTACATAGGTTGTCTGATGATTCTCTAGTACTTTAATGTAATTTGGTAGTCTGTTCCATGCATCAGTTACTCTGTCAGAGAACCAGTTAGTGCACTTCTCATTCCTATAGAACCTTCTACATAGGTTGTCTGATGATTCTCTAGTACTTTAATGTAATTTGGTAGTCTGTTCCATGCATCAGTTACTCTGTCACAGAACCAGTTAGTGCACTTCTCATTCCTATAGAACCTTCTACATAGGTTATCTGATGATTCTCTAGTACTTTAATGTAATTTGGTAGTCTGTTCCATGCATCAGTTACTCTGTCACAGAACCAGTTAGTGCACTTCTCATTCCTATAGAACCTTCTACATAGGTTGTCTGATGATTCTCTAGTACTTTAATGTAATTTGGTAGTCTGTTCCATGCATCAGTTACTCTGTCACAGAACCAGTTAGTGCACTTCTCATTCCTATAGAACCTTCTACATAGGTTGTCTGATGATTCTCTAGTACTTTAATGTAATTTGGTAGTCTGTTCCATGCATCAGTTACTCTGTCACAGAACCAGTTAGTGCACTTCTCATTCCTATAGAACCTTCTACATAGGTTGTCTGATGATTCTCTAGTACTTTAATGTAATTTGGTAGTCTGTTCCATGCATCAGTTACTCTGTCAGAGAACCAGTTAGTGCACTTCTCATTCCTATAGAACCTTCTACATAGGTTGTCTGATGATTCTCTAGTACTTTAATGTAATTTGGTAGTCTGTTCCATGCATCAGTTACTCTGTCAGAGAACCAGTTAGTGCACTTCTCATTCCTATAGAACCTTCTACATAGGTTATCTGATGATTCTCTAGTACTTTAATGTAATTTGGTAGTCTGTTCCATGCATCAGTTACTCTGTCAGAGAACCAGTTAGTGCACTTCTCATTCCTATAGAACCTTCTACATAGGTTATCTGATGATTCTCTAGTACTTTAATGTAATTTGGTAGTCTGTTCCATGCATCAGTTACTCTGTCAGAGAACCAGTTAGTGCACTTCTCATTCCTATAGAACCTTCTACATAGGTTGTCTGATGATTCTCTAGTACTTTAATGTAATTTGGTAGTCTGTTCCATGCATCAGTTACTCTGTCAGAGAACCAGTTAGTGCACTTCTCATTCCTATAGAACCTTCTACATAGGTTATCTGATGATTCTCTAGTACTTTAATGTAATTTGGTAGTCTGTTCCATGCATCAGTTACTCTGTCACAGAACCAGTTAGTGCACTTCTCATTCCTATAGAACCTTCTACATAGGTTGTCTGATGATTCTCTAGTACTTTAATGTAATTTGGTAGTCTGTTCCATGCATCAGTTACTCTGTCAGAGAACCAGTTAGTGCACTTCTCATTCCTATAGAACCTTCTACATAGGTTGTCTGATGATTCTCTAGTACTTTAATGTAATTTGGTAGTCTGTTCCATGCATCAGTTACTCTGTCAGAGAACCAGTTAGTGCACTTCTCATTCCTATAGAACCTTCTACATAGGTTATCTGATGATTCTCTAGTACTTTAATGTAATTTGGTAGTCTGTTCCATGCATCAGTTACTCTGTCACAGAACCAGTTAGTGCACTTCTCATTCCTATAGAACCTTCTACATAGGTTGTCTGATGATTCTCTAGTACTTTAATGTAATTTGGTAGTCTGTTCCATGCATCAGTTACTCTGTCACAGAACCAGTTAGTGCACTTCTCATTCCTATAGAACCTTCTACATAGGTTATCTGATGATTCTCTAGTACTTTAATGTAATTTGGTAGTCTGTTCCATGCATCAGTTACTCTGTCAGAGAACCAGTTAGTGCACTTCTCATTCCTATAGAACCTTCTACATAGGTTGTCTGATGATTCTCTAGTACTTTAATGTAATTTGGTAGTCTGTTCCATGCATCAGTTACTCTGTCAGAGAACCAGTTAGTGCACTTCTCATTCCTATAGAACCTTCTACATAGGTTGTCTGATGATTCTCTAGTACTTTAATGTAATTTGGTGTCTGTTCCATGCATCAGTTACTCTGTCACAGAACCAGTTAGTGCACTTCTCATTCCTATAGAACCTTCTACATAGGTTGTCTGATGATTCTCTAGTACTTTAATGTAATTTGGTAGTCTGTTCCATGCATCAGTTACTCTGTCACAGAACCAGTTAGTGCACTTCTCATTCCTATAGAACCTTCTACATAGGTTGTCTGATGATTCTCTAGTACTTTAATGTAATTTGGTAGTCTGTTCCATGCATCAGTTACTCTGTCACAGAACCAGTTAGTGCACTTCTCATTCCTATAGAACCTTCTACATAGGTTGTCTGATGATTCTCTAGTACTTTAATGTAATTTGGTAGTCTGTTCCATGCATCAGTTACTCTGTCAGAGAACCAGTTAGTGCACTTCTCATTCCTATAGAACCTTCTACATAGGTTGTCTGATGATTCTCTAGTACTTTAATGTAATTTGGTAGTCTGTTCCATGCATCAGTTACTCTGTCACAGAACCAGTTAGTGCACTTCTCATTCCTATAGAACCTTCTACATAGGTTGTCTGATGATTCTCTAGTACTTTAATGTAATTTGGTAGTCTGTTCCATGCATCAGTTACTCTGTCAGAGAACCAGTTAGTGCACTTCTCATTCCTATAGAACCTTCTACATAGGTTGTCTGATGATTCTCTAGTACTTTAATGTAATTTGGTGTCTGTTCCATGCATCAGTTACTCTGTCAGAGAACCAGTTAGTGCACTTCTCATTCCTATAGAACCTTCTACATAGGTTATCTGATGATTCTCTAGTACTTTAATGTAATTTGGTAGTCTGTTCCATGCATCAGTTACTCTGTCACAGAACCAGTTAGTGCACTTCTCATTCCTATAGAACCTTCTACATAGGTTATCTGATGATTCTCTAGTACTTTAATGTAATTTGGTAGTCTGTTCCATGCATCAGTTACTCTGTCACAGAACCAGTTAGTGCACTTCTCATTCCTATAGAACCTTCTACATAGGTTGTCTGATGATTCTCTAGTACTTTAATGTAATTTGGTAGTCTGTTCCATGCATCAGTTACTCTGTCACAGAACCAGTTAGTGCACTTCTCATTCCTATAGAACCTTCTACATAGGTTATCTGATGATTCTCTAGTACTTTAATGTAATTTGGTAGTCTGTTCCATGCATCAGTTACTCTGTCAGAGAACCAGTTAGTGCACTTCTCATTCCTATAGAACCTTCTACATAGGTTGTCTGATGATTCTCTAGTACTTTAATGTAATTTGGTAGTCTGTTCCATGCATCAGTTACTCTGTCACAGAACCAGTTAGTGCACTTCTCATTCCTATAGAACCTTCTACATAGGTTGTCTGATGATTCTCTAGTACTTTAATGTAATTTGGTAGTCTGTTCCATGCATCAGTTACTCTGTCACAGAACCAGTTAGTGCACTTCTCATTCCTATAGAACCTTCTACATAGGTTGTCTGATGATTCTCTAGTACTTTAATGTAATTTGGTGTCTGTTCCATGCATCAGTTACTCTGTCACAGAACCAGTTAGTGCACTTCTCATTCCTATAGAACCTTCTACATAGGTTGTCTGATGATTCTCTAGTACTTTAATGTAATTTGGTAGTCTGTTCCATGCATCAGTTACTCTGTCACAGAACCAGTTAGTGCACTTCTCATTCCTATAGAACCTTCTACATAGGTTGTCTGATGATTCTCTAGTACTTTAATGTAATTTGGTAGTCTGTTCCATGCATCAGTTACTCTGTCAGAGAACCAGTTAGTGCACTTCTCATTCCTATAGAACCTTCTACATAGGTTATCTGATGATTCTCTAGTACTTTAATGTAATTTGGTAGTCTGTTCCATGCATCAGTTACTCTGTCACAGAACCAGTTAGTGCACTTCTCATTCCTATAGAACCTTCTACATAGGTTGTCTGATGATTCTCTAGTACTTTAATGTAATTTGGTAGTCTGTTCCATGCATCAGTTACTCTGTCACAGAACCAGTTAGTGCACTTCTCATTCCTATAGAACCTTCTACATAGGTTGTCTGATGATTCTCTAGTACTTTAATGTAATTTGGTAGTCTGTTCCATGCATCAGTTACTCTGTCACAGAACCAGTTAGTGCACTTCTCATTCCTATAGAACCTTCTACATAGGTTGTCTGATGATTCTCTAGTACTTTAATGTAATTTGGTAGTCTGTTCCATGCATCAGTTACTCTGTCAGAGAACCAGTTAGTGCACTTCTCATTCCTATAGAACCTTCTACATAGGTTGTCTGATGATTCTCTAGTACTTTAATGTAATTTGGTAGTCTGTTCCATGCATCAGTTACTCTGTCAGAGAACCAGTTAGTGCACTTCTCATTCCTATAGAACCTTCTACATAGGTTATCTGATGATTCTCTAGTACTTTAATGTAATTTGGTAGTCTGTTCCATGCATCAGTTACTCTGTCAGAGAACCAGTTAGTGCACTTCTCATTCCTATAGAACCTTCTACATAGGTTATCTGATGATTCTCTAGTACTTTAATGTAATTTGGTGTCTGTTCCATGCATCAGTTACTCTGTCAGAGAACCAGTTAGTGCACTTCTCATTCCTATAGAACCTTCTACATAGGTTGTCTGATGATTCTCTAGTACTTTAATGTAATTTGGTAGTCTGTTCCATGCATCAGTTACTCTGTCACAGAACCAGTTAGTGCACTTCTCATTCCTATAGAACCTTCTACATAGGTTGTCTGATGATTCTCTAGTACTTTAATG
Organism: Protopterus annectens; assembly: GCF_019279795.1. Classification (NCBI taxonomy): domain Eukaryota; kingdom Metazoa; phylum Chordata; order Ceratodontiformes; family Protopteridae; genus Protopterus; species Protopterus annectens. The sequence continues at coordinate 845,157,571 of NC_056749.1, read as the reverse complement.
TAATTTGGTAGTCTGTTCCATGCATCAGTTACTCTGTCAGAGAACCAGTTAGTGCACTTCTCATTCCTATAGAACCTTCTACATAGGTTATCTGATGATTCTCTAGTACTTTAATGTAATTTGGTAGTCTGTTCCATGCATCAGTTACTCTGTCACAGAACCAGTTAGTGCACTTCTCATTCCTATAGAACCTTCTACATAGGTTGTCTGATGATTCTCTAGTACTTTAATGTAATTTGGTGTCTGTTCCATGCATCAGTTACTCTGTCACAGAACCAGTTAGTGCACTTCTCATTCCTATAGAACCTTCTACATAGGTTATCTGATGATTCTCTAGTACTTTAATGTAATTTGGTAGTCTGTTCCATGCATCAGTTACTCTGTCACAGAACCAGTTAGTGCACTTCTCATTCCTATAGAACCTTCTACATAGGTTATCTGATGATTCTCTAGTACTTTAATGTAATTTGGTGTCTGTTCCATGCATCAGTTACTCTGTCACAGAACCAGTTAGTGCACTTCTCATTCCTATAGAACCTTCTACATAGGTTATCTGATGATTCTCTAGTACTTTAATGTAATTTGGTAGTCTGTTCCATGCATCAGTTACTCTGTCACAGAACCAGTTAGTGCACTTCTCATTCCTATAGAACCTTCTACATAGGTTGTCTGATGATTCTCTAGTACTTTAATGTAATTTGGTAGTCTGTTCCATGCATCAGTTACTCTGTCACAGAACCAGTTAGTGCACTTCTCATTCCTATAGAACCTTCTACATAGGTTGTCTGATGATTCTCTAGTACTTTAATGTAATTTGGTAGTCTGTTCCATGCATCAGTTACTCTGTCACAGAACCAGTTAGTGCACTTCTCATTCCTATAGAACCTTCTACATAGGTTGTCTGATGATTCTCTAGTACTTTAATGTAATTTGGTAGTCTGTTCCATGCATCAGTTACTCTGTCAGAGAACCAGTTAGTGCACTTCTCATTCCTATAGAACCTTCTACATAGGTTGTCTGATGATTCTCTAGTACTTTAATGTAATTTGGTAGTCTGTTCCATGCATCAGTTACTCTGTCAGAGAACCAGTTAGTGCACTTCTCATTCCTATAGAACCTTCTACATAGGTTATCTGATGATTCTCTAGTACTTTAATGTAATTTGGTAGTCTGTTCCATGCATCAGTTACTCTGTCAGAGAACCAGTTAGTGCACTTCTCATTCCTATAGAACCTTCTACATAGGTTGTCTGATGATTCTCTAGTACTTTAATGTAATTTGGTAGTCTGTTCCATGCATCAGTTACTCTGTCAGAGAACCAGTTAGTGCACTTCTCATTCCTATAGAACCTTCTACATAGGTTGTCTGATGATTCTCTAGTACTTTAATGTAATTTGGTAGTCTGTTCCATGCATCAGTTACTCTGTCAGAGAACCAGTTAGTGCACTTCTCATTCCTATAGAACCTTCTACATAGGTTGTCTGATGATTCTCTAGTACTTTAATGTAATTTGGTAGTCTGTTCCATGCATCAGTTACTCTGTCACAGAACCAGTTAGTGCACTTCTCATTCCTATAGAACCTTCTACATAGGTTATCTGATGATTCTCTAGTACTTTAATGTAATTTGGTGTCTGTTCCATGCATCAGTTACTCTGTCAGAGAACCAGTTAGTGCACTTCTCATTCCTATAGAACCTTCTACATAGGTTATCTGATGATTCTCTAGTACTTTAATGTAATTTGGTAGTCTGTTCCATGCATCAGTTACTCTGTCACAGAACCAGTTAGTGCACTTCTCATTCCTATAGAACCTTCTACATAGGTTATCTGATGATTCTCTAGTACTTTAATGTAATTTGGTAGTCTGTTCCATGCATCAGTTACTCTGTCACAGAACCAGTTAGTGCACTTCTCATTCCTATAGAACCTTCTACATAGGTTGTCTGATGATTCTCTAGTACTTTAATGTAATTTGGTAGTCTGTTCCATGCATCAGTTACTCTGTCACAGAACCAGTTAGTGCACTTCTCATTCCTATAGAACCTTCTACATAGGTTATCTGATGATTCTCTAGTACTTTAATGTAATTTGGTAGTCTGTTCCATGCATCAGTTACTCTGTCAGAGAACCAGTTAGTGCACTTCTCATTCCTATAGAACCTTCTACATAGGTTGTCTGATGATTCTCTAGTACTTTAATGTAATTTGGTAGTCTGTTCCATGCATCAGTTACTCTGTCAGAGAACCAGTTAGTGCACTTCTCATTCCTATAGAACCTTCTACATAGGTTGTCTGATGATTCTCTAGTACTTTAATGTAATTTGGTGTCTGTTCCATGCATCAGTTACTCTGTCACAGAACCAGTTAGTGCACTTCTCATTCCTATAGAACCTTCTACATAGGTTGTCTGATGATTCTCTAGTACTTTAATGTAATTTGGTAGTCTGTTCCATGCATCAGTTACTCTGTCACAGAACCAGTTAGTGCACTTCTCATTCCTATAGAACCTTCTACATAGGTTGTCTGATGATTCTCTAGTACTTTAATGTAATTTGGTGTCTGTTCCATGCATCAGTTACTCTGTCACAGAACCAGTTAGTGCACTTCTCATTCCTATAGAACCTTCTACATAGGTTGTCTGATGATTCTCTAGTACTTTAATGTAATTTGGTAGTCTGTTCCATGCATCAGTTACTCTGTCAGAGAACCAGTTAGTGCACTTCTCATTCCTATAGAACCTTCTACATAGGTTGTCTGATGATTCTCTAGTACTTTAATGTAATTTGGTAGTCTGTTCCATGCATCAGTTACTCTGTCACAGAACCAGTTAGTGCACTTCTCATTCCTATAGAACCTTCTACATAGGTTGTCTGATGATTCTCTAGTACTTTAATGTAATTTGGTGTCTGTTCCATGCATCAGTTACTCTGTCACAGAACCAGTTAGTGCACTTCTCATTCCTATAGAACCTTCTACATAGGTTGTCTGATGATTCTCTAGTACTTTAATGTAATTTGGTAGTCTGTTCCATGCATCAGTTACTCTGTCAGAGAACCAGTTAGTGCACTTCTCATTCCTATAGAACCTTCTACATAGGTTGTCTGATGATTCTCTAGTACTTTAATGTAATTTGGTAGTCTGTTCCATGCATCAGTTACTCTGTCACAGAACCAGTTAGTGCACTTCTCATTCCTATAGAACCTTCTACATAGGTTGTCTGATGATTCTCTAGTACTTTAATGTAATTTGGTAGTCTGTTCCATGCATCAGTTACTCTGTCACAGAACCAGTTAGTGCACTTCTCATTCCTATAGAACCTTCTACATAGGTTATCTGATGATTCTCTAGTACTTTAATGTAATTTGGTGTCTGTTCCATGCATCAGTTACTCTGTCACAGAACCAGTTAGTGCACTTCTCATTCCTATAGAACCTTCTACATAGGTTATCTGATGATTCTCTAGTACTTTAATGTAATTTGGTAGTCTGTTCCATGCATCAGTTACTCTGTCACAGAACCAGTTAGTGCACTTCTCATTCCTATAGAACCTTCTACATCGGTTATCTGATGATTCTCTAGTACTTATTATTAACCCCAAACATTCCCAGAGGTAGTTGTCTCTAAATACCCCATATAACTGAATAAGATCTCCTCTTAAATATCTGCAAGAGACACTGTACAAGTTCAGATATTTTAGTCTTTCATAGTAACAAAAATTTTCACATCCATGAATGCCCTTGGTATATTTCTGCTGTACTCTTTCCAATTTGCTCATGGTCGTCTTCTTATAAAGTTTCTATATTGTTATTCAGTACTCAAATATGGGTCTGATGTAACTAACAAACAATGACTTCCTCATTTCATGATTTCCTAGACTTTATACATATTTTATCCAACCTATAGTTCTGTAACTATTTTTAACCAATTGGTTGATAGGACTAGAAAAACTGAAAGCTGGATCTAGTTATATACACATATTCCCTGGGTCCTTAAATGAATCTATAGTTTCAATCACTGTGTGCTGTATTAAATACTCACCTTTCAATTTATGTCTGCCAAATCTCATATGCTTAGATTTTGATGAATTTTTCAACATATTATTCTCTTGTGCCCAGATGGTCCATTTAGTTTTGCAGATATGCTGTATCTGTAATATATGTACTTAGTTTATCTAATTTCAAGTCATCTGCATACAGACTGTAGAACACCTTCAATGAAAAAGATAGATTGAAAGATACAACCTAAACAAGTATTGGCCTTAGACAGAGCCTTGTGGAACTCCCTGGCTGTAACCAAGAATTTCACCTGTCCAGTTGTTGTATACTTGCCATGTCCTATCTGTAAGCCATGCAGCTAGCTATCTTATCAAGCATACATTAATACCCTAGCTGTTCTAATTTACTGATCAGTGTTTTGTGCATGACCTTGTCAAATGCTGAAGTTAAATCTAAGAAAATTACATCACAACTCAATTTTTCATTCATGGCTGTTATTATGTAGTTATAAAACACCATGTTATAGGTGGTAATAGACGTATTTTCAACATATCCATGCTGATATATCATTTCAAGTCCCAGCCTTTATAATTCTGACAATAACTTAAACAATATTACGTTCTCCTTTATTTTCCACAATATGACTATATAACTTCAAAACTCTTCCTACACTTCCCACATCTGAACCTCCCCATCTCCTACACCCCAGCAAATATACTATCTACCCATACTGAAAAGCTCCATCCACTTTAGATTATATAATACTTGCTCTTCATCAAATCTCCCTGTCCCTTTCCGGCGACATCCATTCCAATCCTGGCCCAAGCAACTCCCCTCCCACCAACTTCCCAACTTCCTCACACCCTAGCAACCCCAAGTGCATTTGTCTCACCACTATTAATGCTCAAAGCCTCTTAAATATACTCCCTACCTTACACGCCTGGCTCCTACACAATCATCCTGACATTGTTGTTATCACAGAAACCTGGCTATTTATAAAAGACAATGAGATCCTTTGACCTGGCTACCAAATGATCTGCATTGACAGACCCTACAAGAAAGGAGGTGGAGTTGCCATAGTCTACACCTCCTGCTACACAGTTACCCCACGCACCAATTGCATCCCTAATTTCAATAACTCTGAATTAATTCTAGCCCACCTAAAAGTCAACAATCACAAATCTATCTGCTTAGCCTCCTTAAATATCCCTCCTGGCAGCAACGATATCTCAACATTAGGAGATATCCTCTCCTGGTTCTCCTCTAACCTCAAAAACAGATCAATTATCCTAGGCGACTTAAACATTAATTGGTCCAATATCAGCTCTCAATTCCCCCTCTCAAACTATAAACCTCTGTATCTACACCCAACTAATTAACTCTACCACCAGGCCTAATAAGGATGGCACTTCTGGCTCCATCCTTAATTGGATTTTAGTTTCTCACCCTAATCTAATCTCTCATTCAGGCATCTTCCCAGACTCTAGCAGCGACCAACTTCCTGCCTTTGCTGCCCGACACCCCTCTCCACTCCAAAAACAACACCATTATATTTAGACTCACAATCTCTCTAATTTCAGTCCACAAATTTTCTTTGACTGTCTTAAATTAGTTGACTGGACCCCCTTAAAAACCCTATTCCTAGACCATGCCATCTCCCACTTTAAGAATACATTTCTCAACCTACTCAACAGTCATGCTCTCCCTAGAACCAAACTGATCAGATCCAAAATCTCCCCCTGAATATCAAAATAAACCAAGCTAACCATGTGCCTTACAGATAAAAAAATGGAAGCAATACCAAAACAATAAACTACCCAGTACACTACTAGAACACAAACAACTCTGCAACTACGTAAAAAAACTAAAAAATAGAGACCACAAATCCTATTACATAAAGCTTCAATCTGAACATTCTTCCAAGCCAAAAAAGTTCTGGAGTACTATGTTCTCTCTCCTACATCTCGGTAACAAAAACAACCTTTGTCCCAACCCTAACCTTTCTGACCTAGAAACAGCTACATCATTCAACTCCTTCTTTGTGGAATGTATATCCAAATTAACCTCCAGTTTCTCAAACCCTACCTAGCACATCCCCCCATCCACCACCCTGTCTTCAGACAACACACATAATTCTCCCACTTTCACACTCAACCCCATCCCCACTAGCACTACAAAAAAACTACTCCTCTAGCTAAAACCTTGCCATAATGCACCAGAGAATTTACCCATATCACTCCTCAAATTATCAGCCAGCAACTTAGCCCTGCCTATCTCCATTCTGATAAACAGATCCATACAAGAATCCTATGTCCCTTCAATTTGGAAGCATAATTTCATTATTCCACTCCATAACGGAGGTAAAAATATTGAGTTTACCAACTTCAGGCCCACTGCCATTCTTTCTCCACTCTCAAAAATCCATGGAAAATGTATTCATGCACAACTCATGCCTTACCTAACTCACAATAACCTCCTTTCCCTCACCCAACACGGTTTCCACCCAGGCCACAGTACCATCACTGCCCTTCACTCCTTCCTAGAATGGATCAACCATGCTCGTGACTCTGGCAAACTCGTAACATCCCTTTTCCCTTGACACCATCTCCCACCCCATTCTCCTGTTCCAACTCTCCAATCTCACCTTATCCCCCTCTACATCATCCTGGTTCACTAGCTTCCTCTCTGAAATGCTGCAGGCTATAAAATGGAAATCTTATACATCCTCCTTCCTGCAAACCACCACCGGTGTTCCCCAAGGCTCCATCCTCACCCCTCTACTTTTCAATATATTCATTAATAACTTTCACCATTCCATCCCTGAGTCCTTCCTAATCCAGTGAGAAGATGACTCTTTCATCAGCTGCACTGCTGACTCCCCCTTCGACCTGCAACTAAAGACCCAATCTGCTTTCACTAAAACTGAAAATTGGATTTATAACAACCATCTTGCCCTGAATGCAAATAAAACAAAATTAATATTCTTTACTCCCTCCAGAAGGTCAGTAATTGATAACACCTCCTTTTCGCTAATTAGCCAAAATTTTACCCCCATTGAGATTGTACGTCACACCAAACTCCTGGGTATCACCACTGATGAACATCTGAAGTTTGACATCCATATTTTAACTGCCATTAGAAAACCCACCACAAACTAGGACTCCTGTATCGACACAACCACTACCTGACTCCCTCCACCAGGAAGACCTTTGCCTCCACCTCCCTTCTCCCCTCTTTAATTTATGGTGCCCCCCCAACTCATCAACCTCCAACTTAGCTTACAATCCAAACTGGATTCCTGCTACAATAAAATCTGCAAATTCGCCACCAACTCCAAAAACTCGTTCCATCGTTGCTATTCCCTCCACTCTCTGCAACAGCTAGAACTTCCTATTTAACTGAACTTTTACAGCTGACCACTGCCCATAAACTCATGTTCAAGCCATCCAGCTGCCCTGCTCTTTCCTCCTCCTTAACCCTCTACATACATATCTGCGTACTCCGATCAGAAAATCAAAATCTCTTACACATCCACAAACCTTCCTGGCCCCGTGGATAACTTTTGCTATCTTACTTCATAGCCAAACTATGGAACTCTCTCTCCCTTTTCTTTGTAATACCCCTAAGCTCACCAACTTCAAATCCCTAAAACACTCCTGCTTATCATCAAATTGGATATGTTCCTGTTCTTCTCCTACTCCACTCCCCCACAACCGTTCATTTTAACATCCCCATTCCTCTCTCCACCTAAGCAACCTTCCAGTCAACTATTGCCATTGTAATGCTTGCTTTCAGCCACTCTGTAACACTTTAATTTCTTCTTTTATGCGTTCTTACTATCTACCTAGACATACGTATCTCCTGCTATGTCTTCATCTACTTCCTTCTACTTCTGGAAAAAAAAAGTTCTTATTCTCCAAATGTTAAAGTGCGACAGCCTGAGCATATAATTTATTTTGTTCCACTGGCACTGCAGCCACTCTGTATTCAAACACAATTACATCCATACTTTGTACTTCATACTTCACTACTTTGTATGACTATATCAGCATTGTGTATACCTTGCTTTATATTTTATGATTATTATATCTATGTTACTGTGTAAGAACTCATATAGTGTATTGCATCACTTATGGAGCTTTTCTCCCTGGGCATCCACTGAAAACAGGCTCTTCTTGGCCCAATGGACTTCCCTGGTCATCAAACTGTAATAAATAAATGAAATAAAATAAATAAATAAATAAATAAATATGAAAGTAGAGTTAAGGGTCTGTATGTCTCTGGGTTTGTCCTACTCCCCTTTCCCTTAAAGGCAGGTTTAATAAGCACATGTCTCCAAGCTTGAGGAATCTCCCCATATTTATATGACTTAGTAAATAATAGATATAATGGTACTGTAAGTTATTGCTGAAGTGTTCTTAGGTCATTATTACTAATTCTGTCACCACCTTTTGATTTGTTTGGATTAAGATTGAACAGTCCTTTTTCAATATAATCTAATTTGATTTCAGTATCTGAGTTTACATGGATGTCATTAGAACAAGTTATCACCCTCTTTGTGGAGCCAAACTGTTTTGCATACAGTTTTGTAAATATATCTATAACCTGTTATGTCTGAGAATAAATTTTAGAATCTGTACACAGTTTATCAATTTGTGTGTCTTTACTCCTTCCACATCTTATGTATATCTATAAAATGGTTTCCTGTTATGCTCGATCTTGGGGATTCGGTAAACTTCTTGCAGTGCTCGATCTTGGGGATTCGGTAAACTTCTTGCAGTGCTCGATCTTGGGGATTCAGTAAACTTCTTGCAGTGCTCGATCTTGGGGGCAGTGCTCGATCTTGGGGATTCAGTAAACTTCTTGCAGTGCTCGATCTTGGGGATTCAGTAAACTTCTTGCAGTGCTCGATCTTGGGGATTCGGTAAACTTCTTGCAGGCTTTGCGTGAAGCCTACACAGAGTTCACATTAGCATGAAGAGCAGCAGCACTAACTGCATATTCATGCCGCTATCACTGCTACATGTATATAGTAACACAAACGTACCAGTGTCATTAGGTATTTGTTCATTTTTGAATGAAGTTTTTGAATGTTCATTAACCATGCTTAGATCAGTGAAAGTAATTAATATTTAAAATAGGAAATAAACCAGTTTTTTAGAAGATCACACAAAAACAAAAAAACAGGCAACGTGTCAGCTAAATCCACAAAGACGAACCACCACTTAGAAGTATAAAATGATCGCAAGCTTTATTCCAAAAATAAAACTGTATTAAAATGTTAGCGCTTTTGTTTAAATGAATATTAAACTTCTTCAGACTTCATTTAAAATTTTTCCCTCCATTTTAAATACATTTCCTTATAGTGACATCCTTAAATCTTAATCAAGTAACATTTCATTTAAAGCAATATTCAGTTTTAAAAAAACACAACAATGCTGCCCCATTCATGCATATAAAACCTTATTCAACTCTAAATTCATTACAGATTATCTATTTATTTCCTTTGTGAAACACATTTATTTTATCTTACTTCTTTTTAACGTATTAAGCTTCAAGATTGGAGTTACAGAACTCCATTCATTGATTCCTGGCCAGCTGTCTGCTTGTAACCTTACTTGTCATTCAAGCTCTCTCAATTCTAATAACAAGCCCCATGCTTTTTTAATATCTATTACTACACTGTCAAAAATGGATTTAAAATGGAGGGAAAAATTTTAAATGATGTCTGAAGAAGTTTAATATTCATTTAAACGAAAGCACTAACATTTTAATACAGTTTTATTTTTGGAATAAAGCTTGCGATCATTTTATACTTCTAACTTGTGGTTCATCTTTGTGGATTTAGCTGACACATTGCCTGCTTTTTTGTTTTTTTAGAAGATCAAATGACATGGTTGCAATAATGTCATTTTTTTGTATATGTTAAACTTGAAGCTATTTACCTTGATCATCCACTAGGGGTTCTGAAACAATGTAATACATTTACTAAGTCTGTGATGCTATAGCTTGGAACAATTTGATTGGTTGCTGAATGTTTTTAAATGGTTTGTTGATCAGTTTGCTTTATGGTCTGATGAAGCTACTTAGTGAAAGCGCTTACCATTTGTAATTAAACATTTTTTTTTATATTTTATGACTGTGGTTGCTCACTTCTTACCAAGTTTGTGGACTGCTTCTGTATTACTATTTACTTGGACTTGCGTTTATTTCTATAGCAGTCACACATTTATCCTCTCTGGCATGGTGTTCTTACTTTTTGTTATACCACTACATGTATACAAGCATGGTTTCCTGGCCAGCACCAGTGTCACCAGTCAAGAAACTATGCAGACCAGTATGAGCAGAAAAGAAGGTGCATTCAAGTTTGCTTATGAGCAAACATGCTCAATGAGACTGTGCGACAGCCACAACAGCTGCGAGGGGTAAAAATACTGCAATACCAGCAGTAATAACACAGGCTAGAAAAGTGTAGTCAGTGTAATGTACAATTAAGAAAAATATTTGAATAATAAAAATAATGAAGGGGGGTTTAATGCGAAGGGCAAATACAAGGAAACATACACTGGGCAGGGTAAGTGTGCTGTTGAAAATGTGCACATACGTATGAATGGAATGAATAAAAAGGAAGAGGGCATCATTGTCCCCAAAATAGGATATTTTATTTATTTACATTTGTTTACTGGGAAAGTCCAACTTGGAACGAAGGCAATTTTCAGCGGAGGCCCAGGGAGAATCCCTCCAGACGCATTTCTTTGTAACATGGGAGGAAACCAGAGTACCCAGAGAAAACCCAAATGAACCCAGGGAGGACATGCAGACTCCTCACAGAATGCACTCCTGCTGAGAATCAAACTGGAATTCCTCTTGCTGCAAGGCAACAACTCTACCGCTGCACCACTGCATCATCAATGTATGTATACTTCCAGCGCAAGTCAGTGGCATAACATTAAGCACAAATGTAGACAACAGTACGCACTGTTGTTTAAATCTCCTGAGAAAGTATATTATGATATAAACATGCATGGTAATATATATGTGATGGTCACACAAGGTTACATGCCAATGGAGATAAATGTTTATCATATAAACATCACTGACATGTTCACTGGTGAGGACATTTAGCAGGGATGGTATATAAATTAGGCTCTGTGCTTACTCTGAAGATCTGAAAAATGAATTGCTTGAATATCACTGACATGACACCATAGCTCTCAAACAATCAGGGACTTATAGCAACAGACTCCTGGATAAATGGGGACATATATATATATATATGCAAATTCATGGACACTTTTACAAGATTTTAAGCATTAATCTGTGGCACTGACAGCATATGTGACTGTAACTTATAATACATGTTCTTCAGTAACAGACATCTACAACTGTAATGATTGCTAGTACTTTATAAGTGGACTTCTCCACCTCTTCCTCAAAAATGACCAATTTGTGGATGGTTTAAGAGAGACATTGTTAAAATTGGATTTGAAATCAAGGCCAATCATGGCCATTGATAGGTTTGCATGACACATAAGCCAAAATCACTACCTGCAAGAATCAAACTCATACCATCACTGTCATCACTGAGCTGGGTATTTACTAGGTGCAATACAGAAAGACATATCACACAAGCATCAGTAGAGCACCATGAAGGGGAGTTTGCAGTGTCAAATACTAATGATTATCCATCCCAAAGAATAATTTCATATGGCCTAACAGATGCATGGGAGCTCACTGTCCCACATGCAATACACTTGACTACTGATGTAGAAATTGGCCGTTTGGATAACATCACTTAAAAAAAACACACTGTTATGAGTGGATTCCCTACACATAGCTGAGTATTGAATGCATCTGATACAAGTAATAGGAATGGGTATTGTCTGAAGCATCTGCAATTGATGTGTGACTTAAGAAGTGATCCGTTATAATGAATGTTGCAGCAGTATGTGAGACTGATGGCAATGCATCAACAATGCCCATGTGTACAGAAAGTACAGTAGTGAAAAGTCAATTGTCAATGATCAAGGAAGCTGTCATTGTAATATTGTACTCATAACAAACAATAATGGAACACCCTCTGTAAGGACATGCCAAAACTCAAGACGTGCCACATGATCACTGTCCTCATGATATTGCCAGTCAAAGTGTTATCTTGCCATGAAATCCTAACATACATCCATATGTGTTCATGCAAACTATCAAGTTGTAATACTGATGTGATGTACCGGCATGTCCATTATGCAGTGGAGTCAAACTATAGCTGTAAATGGGCTCATAGATAAATGGGCTACAGTTGCACTTCATAGGTTCATAGATTCATAGGAGAGTACTAGGCTAGCAGCCCAACAGCCCATACAAGCCTAGTCAGATTTAAGACGAGTTTAACAATTTTCAGTAGATAGGTGAGTGAAGATCAAAGAGGTTTGAGCCTGAGGAAGGTTGGCATAATGGTTAAACTGTTTACCTTACAGACATAGGGTACAGGGTTTGATTCTCCCATGAGGTAATTGTATAGGTTTAAAATTGCCCACAAGGGCAGTTAGTCAAATACTAATCTAAATCTATGAACCTAAGTATGGTATGTAATACCAGCTGCCTCTGTCCACAAGGGATATGGGCTCCACCCCAGGAGTAAATTTACGATTACACAGCCACTGATTTAGGGTGCTGTTGAAGAGGGCCAGGAAAGGGCTTTGGTGAACATAAGTGGGAAGCTTTTTCCAGAAAAGAGCTAGTCTCTGAGATACATATCTATCTCTCCAAAATTATTTATTTATGTCAGAGGCTAGGTTAAGATCCTTAAAATGAGTGACCCTCATGCAGTTTTTTTTACAAATATGCAGCATTTCCATCAGGCCTGATCGCGGACACTGCCGTGTGCTCCTTAGTAGTCTGTAGGAGAAAGACTACAGTCATAGAGCTTTCATAGGACTTGCATCCTCCTGGTGAGGAAACTCTTGCTTCACATCAACACTGATATGTATAATCTTCACAGGGTCATTAGGCAGTACAAGCCTAACATTTTAGAGCATTAGGAGAAAGACTACAGTCATATAGCTTTCATAGGACTTGCATCCTCCTGGTGAGGAAACTCTTACTTCACATCAACACTGATATGTATAATCTTCACAGGGTCATTAGGCAGTACAAGCCTAACATTTAAGATCATATAAATTCCTAGCCATTATTATACCACTTAAAACAAAAGTGCTATATACATAAGACAGAGCCCCTCACTATCACTCTTCAAGAGGAACCTTGACAAGTGGATGGGTAACAGAAAGTTCACACCAGGGATCATACCAACAGCTCTACTAGATGGGGGCCAAGGGTACTAGCTGCTAGATCAAGGGCCTAGGGAACTAACTAAAGGGGCTGTGAATATCGCACAATGTGGCTGGGCTAATATATACCTTCGGGCAGATAGCTTAGTACCTACCTATGAACCTATGAACCTATGTGATGGATGATAGAAGGCATATGTGCATATGCATATATGTGTGGGATTTTATTGCAGACTGCCTCTGTCCATATTTGACATGTGCACTACCCCATGACAGAATTAACAATCACACATCCAGTGGTCTACAGATGGCTTGCACAGGGTAATGTAGGGGCTCAGCTTCACGATGTGCATCTCTGAGATGATGACATCTTTAATGTTCCACAAAAAGGATATAATGTGAACAGAAGAAAAAGGGGCTTTTGGATTCTTCAGGCTATGTAAAAGCTTCTCCTGAGTGGTAGTCAAATGAAAAGTGATTCAAAACGTCATACAATGACTGTAATATACCAACAACTACACACACATACCCCAGTTGATTCAGGTCAGATATGAACACAACACCTGCGTAGGTATCCAAGCTGGATTCCACACAATGCAAGACTAGCATCACTACAGATACTTGGCTTTAATACTCTCAGACTCCACTTTGTAGGGGATGACACCATCAGTGTATGCTGAGAAGATGTTGATAGGAGTGTGTGACATAGCTGTGAACTCACATCCTGGTGTGGAATTGTTTCCAGACTGATAGTTGAGTGAACACACACACGTTGACTACTGTGAGATGAGAATCCTACTTATCTCGGTTACACAAGCCATGGTACAAATCTGACTTTGACAGTATCAGAGTGCACCTTATAGAGGATGACATCATTAGCATATGGTGAGAAGATGATGGTGTGAGGTCTGTGTGAAATTGTAGTGGAGTCTCATGTACCAGTGTAAAAGTATTTTCTGAAAGATACTTGAGTGAGGTCAGCAGGACCTGGACTTATGACTATGCACATGCACACTGAGACATATAGACATACACAAAAGTTCACTGTTGTGTGAGTCAGTCCCCTGCCTAAATAGTTACACAAGCTAGAGAACATGGTAATTAACACTCATGTCATCTCAGACATCTGATTTTACCATTGTCATGGATGAGGATGATATCATTATAGTGTTGCAGGTAACATATACTGTTATGAGATTTATATGCAAAGGCAGGACTTGGGATATGATTGTTTGATTGCAATTTGCAAAATTATATTTTAATATATTCTGATAACCTAGGTGAAAGAAACTGTCATGAATGCATATTGCAGAATTGAGCCATACACAATACTGTTTCTCAGGACATTGTTTAGATAATGCACTCACACACACACACACACACACACACACACACACACACACACACACACACACACACACACACACACACACACACACACACACACACACACAGATTTTGGGAACAGCAGCACTGCAAGTTTGGAGGTACTGTATGTTACTTCTTATTCATATGAAGTGATGTCCACATTAATAGAATTTACTGACAATTTCAATGTGATATGATCATGGATGACCAATGTCCAGTGTCAGTTTAAACCCATAGCAAATGTAACAGTGCAGTTATTGTCCTTTACTTCTGTAGTCTGCTTGACAATGGCCCAGGCACTGATATAGCATTTACAAATGCATTGCTGCAGGGTACACACGAATATCAGAAAATACGTGTTCAGTCAAGCACACATATCCCTGCCCTTCTCTTGTATTTATGAATACCTTTCCATGTAATGGAAGATAACAGCCCAGTATCCAGAGTAAGGCATGCTAAACACCTTTTTACATAGCGCATCACCGATGAACTAGTTTGCACTAATGATGGCAAAGTGTTAGCTCATGCATGATTCACATTTCATGAATTCAACTTGAACTTGTAAAGTCGTTTTTAAGATATGTTATAAGAGAAATTGCTGCCAGAGACTGTGATGCCCATGCTGTATTCTATCTTTGAAATGTTGGGGCTAAAGGTTTATTACATAAATAACCATTGTTATTGCCTTCCAAATTTGCACAATGTTAAGCACTGAGCAAACATAGTTCTCTGCTTAAGGAAAAAGGTGTTTTACTTCCTTAGCACAAACAGACTTAGTGGCAAGGTGAGGCTGTCAGCACTCTGGACAGTACTGAGTGTAGAAAATGCAGGTGATATCTAGCTTTCTCTGTGGCACAGTGTGTCTGAGCAGTGAGCTCCTGGTCAGAGCACAGGGTATGCCAGATTTATCCAGATTATTCTCTTTTTTTACCAATGGTGTCAAGATGATATTAGCTAAGTAAATGTGATCAGGACTGCATATGTGCCTAAAAATGACTACACTAAAGTATGTGTCTTCCCCAAATTTTATCAGTAATCCCTAGGTCAATACAGTCATACAACTAGTAGCTGTTTTGCAGACCTCACTGCAAACCACAATTTAACTGCGTGTACAGCTTTCTAGAAATGATAAGAGGTGGTACATCTTTTGAAATGATTATTATGGCTCAGCAGATATGCTAACTATTTATGTAGGGCCGGATAGCCTGAGACGTGTGTGCATTATGCTTCTTCACAGTACGGACAGTTTCCATATCACATTAGATGAACATTTCATCCATCATCATCTGAACATGACACAAAGGGAAGCCTACAGCAGATATTTTTAACCTTGCACACTACAGGAGCACTGACAAAGTGTGGAATCAAGGTAACATGTTTGTGTTATCCATCAGCAGAGTTATGTAAATATGTAGAAACCATGAGATGACCTGTACAGCAGCCTAATAGATACACACACATAAAGAGAGGTGGGAGTGAAGAGATGACTACAAGGAGAGGTGGACATACAAATAACAATGTTTGGAGTAATGGGACATTCATGGACATGCTTTTGGTGTGTCATTATTAACCTGCCATGCTCTGTAGCATGAAGCAACTGATGTAGGGGTACAGAAGGGACAACAGGCTTAAGACAAGCAGAACAAGGCTGTATCTCATAGTTATGGGGATGGATGTCACCGCAAATATTCATTTTTGGCTAGTATTCAATATATCCGCACCAAACACAAACACAAAACTGTTAAAATCCCAAAGGCGATCAGGAACACAAAAACTATTTAGTATTCAATATATCTCCATGGCAACTTAAATCTGTGGAAACTGTCAAGATGTTGGTGATTAAACATATTATACACATATAACATCACACTAAGAAATGATGTGAGCATCTGGTATCAAACCCTTGATGCTATTGGCAAAAAAAATAATCTTCAGTCAAGTGATTTATGTCAACACCCCACATAGGAAGTTGCATTTTCTTACATTCAGTACTCTAAAGAACTGTCAGAGTAACTGTTTCGAACTAGTGGCTTTACTCTGGTTTAACTCTGTGTTCCTTTGGCTCAGCAAGTTTAATCAGTATTGCATGGAGATAACTGGAATAGTGTGGACAATGACAAACATTCACCAGATTTTGCCACAGGACATGAAGAACCATTCACTACCACTTGGCATTGGTGCATGATGCCAAACTCTACGCAAATGCAGAGGACAAAAGTGAAGGCTTTTTTATGGGCCATTTCGGGCCATATATGTGATGTGTGATTCTAACTTTTGACCAGTTAAAGGTGTGAAAATTAGGCTGATAGGAAAATGGTGAAATTGATGGTGGGGGCAGAGACAAGATCAAAGTGGAAGCAATAAAGGAATTTGCAGGCGGGAATTAGGATAGACCATAGATATCCCTTTCTTCAACACTGTAATCTGAATGTGTAGAGAAAACTGGATGAATTTGGACTGTCACTACAACACAGATGGGTAACAACAATGCAATCATGTTATATAGCCAACTGAACCAAATCAAGTGTGCCAAGAAGACATATACACAAAGTGGAGAACTATGTATTGGGCAAAGTTTTTGTATGGGACAGGTGCCCCCCCTTTTTTTTGGATTTCAAGAAGAGATGAATGTTGAGTAAGGGACATAGAAATGTGAGGGTCAGGTAGTTAGGGTAGGTGAAGAAGCAGGTACAGACAAATAGGACAAACAAGACAGACACAGGGATGGTGAAGGACACAACATTTTTGGGACACCATGACTGCGGATAGGTAGGGGTCATCAGAAGCACATGCCCATCAAGTATGTGAACAGTGAGAATTTAGTCTTCACCCTCAGAACTGTAATCATTGTCCCCTTCAGCAGTTCCCTCTGAGAGTGCTTGACATGGGAGTCCCTTTTCTATTTTAATGAGTAGCTTCTCCAGGTGACTAATGCAGGCACCAAGGCCAGTTTTTATGACATCATACAACATCCCTGGCAGCTCCTGATGGGTTACATAATTACCACCTCCAGCAATACTTCCGGAAGGTGCTAATGCACCTGATGTGGAAGGGTCAGGTAGTGCAGGGGCTGCAGAGGTTTCACTGGCAGGTTGCATCCCAGAGGTGCTGGATGTTGATGTGGCAGTTGGTGGAGGGTTGCGAGAGTGAGCCGCAGTGGTTGGCCTACCTCCCTGTGCTGAAAAGAATTTGGTTTGTTGGCAGAAAAATATGACACCATAACAGTGTGTTTACAGTTAAAAAGAGAGAGAGAGATAAAGGGTGGGGTGAGACAAAAAAAGAAAAGAAAAGAAAAGGGAAGGCTAGATCAATTATATTCACATTTGTGCTTCGTTAAAATAAATATACTTTTATTATGGTATTATCTATAGAGCTTTTCCATTCCCAAAAATGAATGTGAATTGTTACAAGTAAACCTTGCAATATTCAGATATTCCATATATGCTTTTAAAGATACTACAGATTAACTTAACAACATGGTATGAAAGCCAATATTGCTGCAACTATAATTTAAAAATGATACTTGATGAATGTGAATGTATAGGTTACTTGTGGGAACTGAACCCACCTAATCTGAGTAAAGCATTACATTTGTCTAATACAATTGTCAAAAGCTATAGAAGAAACCATGCATGTTTGCAGTTACAGTTAAGATCTGCATGCTTAAGTTGCTAATAATCTATAGAGTCCCAATATATTTAATCCAATAATGTTAATTTGTGCTGCATACATATTCTCTCTGAATCTGTCCAATCTCTCAGCATATGCCTGCCTGTTTGCTAAGATTTTCTGTGCAGCTACAAAATAAAGGAGAGAAAAAGAGACATGAAAGCATTAGACATTCCAGTCCAGCCTATCCACACCATTCAATATCATTTTTAGTTGTTTTAGTTTTATGTGTATACTTACATAACTATGGAATGTCAGCAATTTCAAACTCATCCAGCTACTGGTCTATTTGTGCCTGCTTGTTCCATTTCAGGTCACTGTAATGGTGACTGCATTGCTCCCCAGTGTGTGGTATCCCAGTTGCACTTGAGACAGTCTTGGCTATGTTGTTCTAAGCCTCAGCCTTATACTGAGACCAATAGTTCTCCTGCATCCGCCTACACCTGTAGTGTTTTATTAGGAATGGAAGAAATATTTTGGACTCCTCCACACCCCTCCTTTGTGCCCTGAGTTTGGCAACATCCTTCCCATCCCCTGCCATATTTCAAAGGTCCCCCAACAACAGTACAAGTGTTTTCTCATCAATATGAGATTTCTCAATTTATGACTAATGCACAGACACGCCTAACCATGCCAACCACATCTGCTCAATGATAAGTGAAGAGAAACATTGCCAAACAAAGAGGAAGGAATTTTATGAAAAATAAAGGATAATGTGACACTTGGTATTAATTTATGGCATGTGTGCTGCTAAACCTGGACACACTTTACCCAATGATCAACACCAAAATGTTAATTGAATTGGCTTTTAAGCCATGACTTTGGAGGGAGCAGTGGTATGACTTGACACATATTTTTTGGAGACTCGCACACTATTAAAAGTAATTTGTACAATGTGGGATTCTAACCTACATAAAAGAGAATGCATGCATTTCCACATAGGTGATTATTCCTTATTGCCACAGAAAACGTGTTTACCAGTTATGGTCATCAAAGATATACAGTTAAAAACGGACTGGTGCTATACTTCAATTAAGCCTGTGCATGTGAGACATGACACGGTCCTGGTGTTTGCATTCTCAGGAGTGTTTCAGGGGTAATGTGTGACAATATACTGGAAATGCATATACTTGTGTTAGTTTCAGAGTATATTTTTGAGTTCTGGTTCAGACCACACAATATGTTCTGTTTTACAGCTATACTTGTATTATGGGAGGTGCGTAGATTACTGTCAGTAACTATGAAGTCCATCCTAGATCTAATTCCTACACCAGTTATAAATATATATATATATATATATATATATATATATATATATATATATATATATATATATATATATATATATATATATATATATATATATAAATAATATATATGACACCATGTGTATGCTCAATCAACTTGCTATACATAGTTATTGTTATGCATAATTATATTCTAATTTTTGTGAAAAATTACAGTGGGACACCCTTAATAAAAAGTGGAGTGTGGTGGTTTAGACCCCTGGCTCACCTGGGTTTTTACCATGAACTTTCACATGGTGCCACAAGGAAAGTGAGGTAGCAGGTTTATTTTTTACACTCATGTCTATCAGAAGGGCTGACAGCCATGCATCATCACATAGCCTATTTGTGCAAAGGAAAGCAGACCAAATAACATTTTTCACTTTTTGCCTTAAGCAGTGAGCTGTGTTTGCCCAGTTGTGAGCAACACGCAAATGTAACAGGCAATAACAAATAGCAGGAGAGTTTTGCTGATAGTGAACAAAATGTTAAATGTGTGGTGTTTTGTTTCATTTAAAAACTTGTTGAGGTTAGTTCCACACTTTGTAAGTGCATCCTCACTGACATACCCACTGAAATGTAGGTTGCCTGAATTGCTTTTGCGATTCCCCTTCTGTCTCACACTAATCATTCACAGTTTCAAGCCATTAGCAACTAACAATGGTGTAGAGCCCACACTATGTTTATATCTGCTCCATGAAGTCAAACGTTTGGTATTCAGCAATTCTAAAGGGCTTACACCTCATCTGCATCTTCACATGCTCAGAGGGCTGAATCTACACTATTAAAGGTAACTATGTAGATAAGGAAATTGAAGATGAGGAGACTTGTGTATCTGGACAAAACAAAAGATTGGTATTCCTTCGAAGGTGATTTCTCTGAAGAGAAGACTTATAATTTTGCTAAGGTATGCATGTATGAATAAAATATTTGACTACTACTTCCTGTGATACATTTTTTGTATATGTACCTATTGATAAGTAAAAAAGTTATACAAGAGACTTGTTCAATACACATTGGTGTCAGTGAACATCTCAGCCAGCTTTCAGTTTCAGCTCTTTCTTACAGGACATATCAATAATTGTGTATTCACTGTCCCCCTGTGTTATTCCTATTGTGATGGTTAATTGGCATCCTTCCCTTGCTTCATTTCTTCCAGGACCATCCTCCCTACAAAGTGTGGAGACTTCTGCACATGGTAAGTGAAAGTGTCTTTGCTTATTATTAAGCTTAATACTAAGTCCTCAGTTAGCTATGCATCCTGGTGGTGTGCATGCGTTTCTGATGGGCATCATCAGCCATGGTTCAAGTGCATTCCCTGCATCCCCCAGTAAATGGCCTTGTGGAATATCCTCCTGATATTCCTGGTAAAGCTGTGAGTTGTGCCAAATATGGGAGTCATGGTAACTGTTGGGATTGCCAGCACACAAATTCATGATTATTCCCTTACCATTACACATGACCTGGCAGTTAATGGAGTGGAAGCCCTTTCTGTTTATGTGGACCCTTCCCTGTTCCCCAGGGGATGCCTTGATCTCAATGAGCATGCAGTCTATGGCACTCAAGACTTCTGGAAAGTGTACGATGGGCTAGAAATTCTGCATAGTTGTAGCTTTTTCCTTAGATGTATGGGGAAAATATATATAGTCACTGGCATGCTGTAGCATAGCATTCAGTAATTGATGTAGGATCCTGGATGCTGATGCCTGTGACATCCCCAGCATGTCCCCTGTTGGTCTCTGGAAAGTTCTTGAAGCTAAACATTTGAGTGCAACACATACCTTGATCTCCACATGTTTTGCTCCCTTTCAGTTTGCCCTTGTTCTCAGGTGAGAACAACAGAGGTTGTAGAGTTCCTGGAGTGTGCAGCTATCCACCTTGTAGTGCTCTACTATTTCTATGTCATGCAGACCATGAAGAGTTAAACAGGGTCTAATCACTCTTTTGATTTCTGCTCTAGGTCTATCATCATTAGCAGCAGCATCGTCTTGAGCCTGTTCACATACACATGCAGAAGAGTAGCAGCAGCATCCCCTAACATTCTTTCCCTGTAGTATAGTTTCTATTCCAATAGGTTTTTTAATTCAAGTCAAAAACCTACAATAAGTGTACACAATTGCTTTATAGCTTGTTGAATAGCTCTGCCAACTTGGATTGGTTGACTAGCATACAGTTCAGCTGCTTATGCTGTAATTAGCATGCCACAATGTTTAATATGTTTGCACAGCTCTACACAGCATGTAGAGCCTCTTACTGAATACAGATCAGTTTATTGAATCCAGCCCTATGTTTACATGTACTACATGAATGCAAAAGTTTGGTATTCAGCAATTCTAATGAGTTCACTCCTCATTAGCATATTCACAGTGCTCAGAAGGCTGAATCTACACTATGAAAAGGTAACAGTGTAGCTAAGGAACTTGAAGACGAGGAGACTTGTGTATCTGGACAAAATAGAATACTGATATTTCTTTGAAGGTGATTTCCCTGCAGCAAAGCCCTTATTTTGCTAAGGTATACTTATATCATTCAGGGACATTTTAGATTTTGTAATTTTTTAGAAATGTAGTTATTTAGGCAGGAGAAAATTAAGTTTAATCTGTATGTACTTCTTATACTTCACTGTTGGCATAGGCAGTTTTGCCAGACATTTACACTTTTTATAGAGACAGGTTATACTTTCTGCACAGCTATTGTTCTTAACATTGGCCCAACCCTGGCCCACTCACTTCAGATACACATACCCCCTCTACTTGTAATCTAAGCTACAAGCCTACAATTAATAGGCCAACTAACTCTCTCCTAGTCTGTCATCTCAATATTAGAAGCATTAATAACAAGGTACATGAATTGCATGCACTTCTGGATATCCACTCCCCTGAGATTCTCTGTTTATCTGAAACCTGGTTAAAACCTAACACTAAAGACAATGAAGTGTTACCACCTGGGTATAACATGCACAGGCTGGATCGTGTTGAAGGGGGTGGGTAGCTGTACTCTATAAATCTGAGTTGAATGTCACCATTGATGTAATACAACCTCCTCAGATTAATAACTCTAAGATTCTTGCCACCAAATTGCAACTTAATAAAAATAAATGCATTAATATCATCTGTATGTACATTCCCCCCAGGTAGCAATATATCTACATTTGAAGATATCCTGCACTGGTTATCATGTCACTACCCCCAAGAAACCCTACTCACCTGTTCCTTAGAATCCCCAACCATGCATTTACACAAATCATACCAGGATAGGTAAACCCAACCAAAGTATACTACAGTCACCTCAACTGTACTGGTACCTCCTTAATGGCCTAGCGATCACCTTCTCACATATGTAATTAAGCACAAAACCATTAATTCCCAACAACCCTTACTCAGAAAGGTTAGAAACAATAAAACTTTGACCCTGCCAAATTCCAACAAGAACTAAACTCATGTAATTGGTCTATTCTAAAACACCTCCTTAGAGGAAGCAGTAGCATACTTTAACAACAAATTCCTTAAGATCCTTGATTTGCATGCACCTGTTCGCTCAAAGAGAAAAAAACTGCACCATGGCTTTCTATAGAGTCTAAACTCAAAATTACCCTTAGAAACAAAGCATGGGCATTATGGCATTCTTCTAAAGACCAGACAAAAACAATACTACTGTAATTTACAGACAGTAAATCAAAATAACCCTCAGAAGTTTTGGGCAGGTTTAAATAATCTACTACATCCTGGACAAACTATTGATAAAACCCTGAAGATGTTTCTGATAGTTTTGAGACAATTCAAGCCCTAGCTAGCCAACTACCTCCTAGCTCCCTGGTCCTGAAAGTAGCACCCTAGAAACCTACTTGTGTTCAGCTTCCAACCAGTTGCCCCCACTACACTTTCTACTGATCAACGTACCTACAAAAATCAGCTGATGCTATTGCTTACCCTGTCTCAATACTAATCAATCGACCATAGTAGAAGCTAAAATTCCCACCATCTGGAAAATATCCTATGTAATCCCACTTCACAAAGTTGGCAGCTCTACTGAATTCTCCAGTTATAGGCCAATAGCTATACTCTTTCCACTTGCAAAGATTATGGAAAAATGTATTCATAGACAACTCATGCACCACCTAATCCAAAATGGCAGACACTCAGCATGGCTTCCGTCCTCATCACAGCACTACTTCAGCCCTCCTAGCCTTTACTAACACCATAAACCATAAGGATCTTTCCAAGGCATTCGATATGGTTGATCACCAACTTTTAATCCACACCCTGCAAACATTCTGTCTAGATACTGGAGCCCTCCAATGGTTTCAATCCTACCTGAATGGTCGACAGCAGGCTGTCCTCTGGCAGAACAAACTCTCTAACCTTCTACCTAACACCAGTACCACAAGGCTCTATACTAGGCCCTTGCTTTTCTCCATCTCAAACGACACTTTATACTGTCATCCCAAAAGTCAGCTGTATCCAATATGCTGATGACTCTACTCTGATTTGCTCAGCCACATCTTCAGTAGAGTTATGGTCAGCTACCAAGACCACCTTTAATACAATAGAAAACTGGCTTTCTGAACATCGTCTGATCCTAAATCCCAAAAAAACTAAAATGCTGTTATTTTCACCAACACGTAGGTCTACCGCTTTCACCTTTACCATAAAATCAAATGATGGCACAATAATCTCCCCTGACCCATCTACAAAACTATTAGGTGTCATCATAGCAAATAATCTCAAATTTGACCTACATGTTAACCAAACTATCAAAACCATCAATAAAAAACTAGGGTCACTTTACAGAATAAAAGCCTTCCTAACCCCTCTAGCTAAAATTGCCATAGCTCGGTCTCACCTTCTTTCAACCCTTCTGTATGCATCCGCCAGGTTTGCCACTGGGCTGCCTTTTAGGACACATCATTGCATCAATCTAAATCAGCTTGGTTGGCTTGAACTACCCAGCCTAATCCAGTATAACCAACTGATTATGGTCTATAAAATCCTCTATAATCCGGACAATACTCCTGCACTTAAAAATATTATCACCCCCTATAACAATCCATGACCGCTTTGATCCTCTAACAAACTAATTCAGACTAGCAAAATTAATAACACAGCCAGTGATTCTCTCTCTGCAAACTCTGTAAGTAGATCCTGGAACTCTCTTCCAGCTGATATTACCTTACTTTCCACCTTAGGTCAATTTAAAACTAGACTCAAACAACATTTGTCACTTAACTGGCTATGTCAATGTATCAAGCCAGGCTAACTCGAATGTGTAAAAATCTGTTAACCAGTTTACTGTGTAATTTAATTTAATCCTGACTTTTGCTTAGGACTAACTGTAACCTGTGGAACTTGTTTAACTTGCTTACTTATGCAATCTCTGTAAATAGTCTGTTTGTAATATGTAATGCTGGTATTATGTAATGCTGTATCTGCTCAGACTCCGCTGAAAATGGACATGCATCCAGTCGGATTATCCCGGTCAACAAATGTAAAATAAAAATAAATAAAATAAAAATTTGCTTTTGCAGTTTCATATGGTATTGAAGAGAAATTGAATGTACCTTTCGCTGACACCGGTGTTATGCCTCACAGATGGCCCATAGCCCATGGTAACCACCACAGGAGTGGAGGGTACAGTGAACATTGACTGCCATTAATAATTTGACTTCTCTAGTATTTATCCTTCTAGGTAGGCTTGATGCCCAAGTACTAGGAACACAGAAAAAGTGGATGGTGACCGTTTGTCCAGTTTTTCACTGTTTTTTTTTTCTTTCTTTGGTGAGTTGGTTCATGGAGTGGTGCTTTTGGATTTCTTTAGTATTTAGCAATGATAATTGTAATCCAGTAATTAATGGCATCATTTTCAGTCTTCACTATATAAATGCTGTCAGAGTAGGTGCTCTATAAACCCTTACTGTTATTTGGAGTGTGTGGGGGTACAACCTACCATGTTGATGTTCTAAATGAGAACCATGTTTCAAGTGTTTTTTGTTGAATATGTATAGACAGCCTGATAATTCTGTGTGAAACATATATACATTACTTATATGATATTCCTTTGTTTGTACAAACCTTCATTTGTGTGTGTGTGTGTGTGTGTGTGTGTGTGTGTGTGTGTGTGTGTGTGTGTGTGTGTGTGTGTGTGTGTGTGTGTGTGTGTGTGTGTGTGTGTGTGGAGGGGATACCTAACAATCTGTTGTACTAAATGAGAAGTGTGTTTCAAGTGCTTTATATTGACAAATGGTACACAGACTGATTATATTTGTGAGAAAATACATGTCCAAGTACATGTACAAATACAGGTGTGTCAAATATATCAGGTTACCCATTAGTTACTCCTACACCCAACTCCTTGACCACAGTATACCATCAGCCTATTAAATCTAGATGCAGCAGCTCAAAAGCTAAATATTATCAGAGACTTATAAACAAATTCCTAAAACTTATTGTAACCTTAAACTATAACCTTACAAAGGGTGGAGATATTCACCCAAACCCTGGGCCTACCACTCTAGCTAGCTCAACACATATGCTAATAACCCTACCAATTCACTATAAATAGGTGCCCCAACATCCTCCTGTTCTGCCATCTAAATATGTAAAGCATAAATAATAAAGTACATAACTTACATGTCCTCCTTCAAGTCCACTCCCCCTGATATACTGTGCCTAACCGAAACCTGGCTAAAACCATCAACCTCAGATAATGACGTTTTACCACCCGGGTATAATATACTTAGACTTGACCGCACTACTAGGAAGGGAGCTGTACTCTTCAAATCTACACTAAATGTTACCTCAGACCCCATACAACCACCCCAGGTCAATAAAGCAGAAATATTTTCTAGCAAGTTCCAAATTAACAAAAACAAATGCATAAATATTGTCTGCTTGTACATTCCCCCAGGGAATAATACCAATACGATAGAAGATATCCTCCAATAGTTAGCTAATAACTACCCACAAGAAACCGTAGTACTTGGAGATTTTAACATAGACTAGAATACCTACTCCTCACAATCTCCTACCACCCATGTAAACCTGCATGTATTCACACAGGTCATATCCACCTCCACCAGGATAGGCAAACTTAATCACAAAGAAAGTATACTAGACTGGATACTAATCAACAGCCACCCCCAAATGTATACAGCGATCACTTTATCACCTTTATTTGTAAACACAAAACCTATAATTCCCACCAGCCCTCCTATACAACAGTAAGAAATAATAAGAGCTTTAATCCTAACAAGTTTCAGGATGAACTCAAATCATGTCATTGGTCTGCCTTAAAACACTTGCCCCTAGATGCAGCAGTTGCTTACTTTAACAATAAATTCCTTACCATCCTAGACTCTCATGCTCCTGCTTGCTCCACTAGGACAAAAACAAAAGTTGCCCCATGGCTCTCTAAAGATGCCAAATCAAAAATCATAGTCAGAAATAAGGTATGGGCTACATGGCATGCTACAAAAGCCCCTCTAGATCAAATTAAATTTCAGCAGATTAGAAATGAGACAAAAAGATCCATTTTACTAGATAAACAAAACTACTATTTCCATCTCCAGCAAGGAAACCAAAATAACCCTCAAAAGTTTTGGTTAGGTATTACTGCACCCAGGTCAAACCACCACTCCACCTCCCTCAGCCTCTACTAATAAACTACCAGAGGATGTCACCAACACCTTTAATAGTTGTTTTACGGAGACTATCCAAGCCCTAGCTAGCCAACTACCCCTGAACTCTTCTATCTCACAGAATACCATTCCCAGTACCCAGCCCTCCTTTAACTTCCAACCTGTCTCTACATCTCTTATTCGTAAACTAATCAAAAAACTAAAACCTACTACCCTAGCTGCTGACCTGCTCCCAGCTGAATATTTGCAAATAGCCGAAGATACTATAGCATACCCCATTTCCATTCTAATTAAATGGACCATATCAGAAGCTACAGTCCCCTCTGTCTGGAAAATATCT